>NC_081408.1:510699077-510974077 GCF_030272615.1 Cryptomeria japonica
TAATTTGAAAAGATCAAAATACTTATTAATAAATTATAAAATGTCATCATTTTACATGGTTTTGATTTGTTGAAACATATTAACATATGATTGTAATGTATAGAAAGATGAAATTTTTTGTGGTTATGGATGCACAAATGTGTTTTATATTTTTATAAATATGTGTAGACGCATACACACACTCAATATTGTCTAAAACAGTTATTGAATATTAGTTATTTGTATATTCAAAGATAACGATGAAACTTCTCTTATACTATTTGCAAATTGCAAATCCTTTTCAATCTTGATCATTAGTTTTGTCTATTTTTAGTTTATTTTAGCATTCATTCATTATATTGGTCTACATTATTTCTAAAAGTATGCAATCACAAGAATAATATAATGTTAAACAAAAATAATTAATTAAACATAGACAAAATATTTGAATTCTTATAGACACTAGGTACGATATATCTGGACTCTTTTAGACACGAGACACAAACGTATTTAGAATTTTTTTAGACACTTAGCATTTTATTTTTACTAAAATAGATGTATCACAATCAATTAAATTGTATTCATTTTAAACTTATAAAACAAATCCTATTAAAAATACCTAAATTGAATTGATATGATATAGACATTCTAACAAATTTCTAATATAAATATAATTTAAGAAAGAAAATTATTGATAAAGATAAAGAAATAATGAAAAATTCTTCATAATTCACTTTCATATTATCTCAATTTTAAAAATGTTAGATTTATTTTATACATCATTAACTAATATTTTCTAAAATTAAAATGTCAAATAATATAATATTCTAAAAATTCTTTACATTATGTATTTATGCATTATGTTATTTCAAATAAACATTGAAAACTAAAGTATACAATAATATAAAAATCACTTAAAAGATATCTACTTCCCCACAAAATCATAGTCTAATTGAATGGAGATTAAAATAATGGTTTTATAAATTCACATAATCTGATGAAGTTGAATAGTTTTTAAAAAGCCCACAGAAATCAAATCTTGCTAATACATAATTTCGACATCTTAAAAACGGATTAAAGTTTTTTTATTGTCATTGTTATTGTTATGCTTTCTCCCTTATTAGATCGTGCAATGAATCTTTTTATCTCCAAAATGGAAAACACCAAATAAAATACTACGGACTGTACCTATGTTTATCTTCTGCAAATATTCCTTTCTTAACTACACAACAAATCATTTAAATATCTCTGCAACCAACTTCTCCACTCATTTTGTATTAATCATGTGTTAATTATCCTCTGCAAACTAGTCAATAAATGTTACAGTCAATAAATTGACATATGCGGCTCATGTTTTGATTTCACAGATATTAAAATGTCTGAAAATTCAAAACAAATAATTGAAGCATTGACATCACACCCAAAAACAATAATAATTGACTTAAACTCTGTAAAAATCCACACAAATCATAATTGTACTAATAAATGTAGGTAGCTGTTAAGGTAAAAAATAACTGGTTTTGAGATCATTAGTTATTACATGAAGAAACTTCAAAGCAACCTTCATTGACGGTATATGCAATTTCATGGTTGAAAGTGTTGAAATTGTTCTCTAGTTGGTTAATTTTCAATAGAGAAGTTTTGAAAATAATAATTCAATTTTTAACAGTGTATCATAATTTTCTTGTTGAATTGAAGCTGTCAATATTAAATAATATATATTGGATTGGAAAACTAAGTATCATCTGAACATATTACAACTATTGCTATTAATCTATATCAATCATTAAGTGTGTGGGAAAACAATAATGTTTAATGTTGAATTTTATGTTGTATCAAGCTTTCAATTTCTTGAAAAAGAATTATAATTGAATCAATAGAAGAAATCTTATTGTGGGTTGTTGGGTTTTTTTTAGTCAATCTAAATTTGAGTAGAAGTTTGTGTGAGAGAGCATGACAAACACATCAAGGAGATTTGAGGTTATAATTTTTCTTGGTATAAACTTCTAATTATGAAAGATAAAAATGTTGGATCTATCAGTAGATCATGATCGATGGAGTGTCATTGATGAGCATGTTCATGTGATCGATGGAGTGTCATTGATGAGCATGTTCATAGACATGCACATGCACCCACAATTCTAATGATAAAAAAATATTTTAATATAATGTTGAGCATACAATAAGATATCATATCTAAAAAGATATTAAATTTGAGTTGCAACAAAGTATCTCATGGTTTGGACTTGTTAGTCTAACTATTTTAGGCATGAATAAGAAAGAGTGTAAATAGACTTTGATGCTCTGCGAAATGGACAAGTGTTAGATTAAAGGCTGTGGTGGAATAACACACAAAAACACAAGAAACTATCAGTGTTAATCAACCAAAAACTAATCTAAGCAAGCATATCAAAAGAGACACTAAAAACATCATAAAAGATTTAACTATGGAAGTAAATACCACAAGACATCTCCAAATGCCTTTTAACATGCTCTTAGCTCCTTCTCCTTTGTTCCTCTCCTCTCCAAGTTCCAAATTAGTGTAGCTCTTAGCAGCTTTTTGCACTATGGATGCTTATGGAGGTTCAAGATTGAAATGTTTTAACTATGCTATGCAAGTGTAAAACAAACTAATTAGCCATATTATGAAATGAACTAAGATTTATTTTAGTCCAAAATGATAATATATGTGATTTAAGCTAAATTTTCTCTCTAAAATTCACTATAGATTAAATGCATACAAGTTTTTAGGATTTGGATTATGAAGAAATGGGCTCTATTTATAGGGAAAATGGAGAAATGGATGGTTGAGATTGAGTAATCTCAACAAGGGTCAGGATTGAATGATATTCAATCCATGTGAGGACTTTCAACCCAATCCCAGGATGACAAGTGTCAATATGAGATAGGTTGAGAGGAGAGGGAATAAACATTAAATGCTTGACATGACCTGAAGGTTAACTTGGGAGTTAAGGTCAAGGTTGGGTTGAGTGAATAAATTCTTTATTCAAAGAATAAAACCTTTATGCAATGGATAAACTCTTGTGCAAAGGTAAAAGGGATAACCATGGTCAAAGCAATAAATGCTTGAGGAGACACATGAGTTACATGAGGGTTGAGTTAGGGGTTAACCATAAATGGTCATGTAAGAGCCATAAGTGGTTTAGAAGACTTTAGAGGTTAAATTGTTGATGACACAAAGCATTAAATGCTTTTCAAAGACTTTGAAGTCTTTGAGAAGTGACTCCAAGTTGCTTAGGAATGTGACAATAATTAGGGGATGGATTAGGTTAATTAGGAAGGGGTTAGAAGAGTCTAGAAGGGGATTAGGATTGCAAGTGGATTTGGTGGGTGAGGGAAAATAGGATTTAATTAAAATAAAATTAATTTATTTCAACTTGTGATTGCAACTTACATTTGTAGGAAAATGCAAGTGGGGGGGGGGGGGGATAAATGATTTAAATAAATGTTTTATTTTATTTATTTAAAAGAGGAAAGAGGATTAAATTGAATAAATAGGATTTATTCATTTAATTGATTGTGATTTTGGTTTAATGAATGAATTAAAATAAATTGAATACTTTATTTAATTAATAGGATAATGATTTGAAGATGAATTAATTAAATATTAATTTAATTAATTGATGGCTAGTGGATTTTTAATCAAATAAATATGAAATATTCATTTAATTAAAATGGACAGATTTATGTGACTACAGAGTTATTAGCATAGACATTAAGTATTATGAAAATGGGAAGGTCGTTTTATTGAATACTATTGGTATTATAGTCTAAAAATCAGGTGGTTGAAACTTGTTTTCAAGTTATTAACTTATATGGAAACATAGATGCTATGTTATGTTTTTATAATCATTCTTTCAACATGAGGTTGACATGCGTTAACATTACTCCAACTTCCTTTTGAAGATGAAAAACCATTTGTTAAAGAAAAACATAGCTTACTCACTAAGTTGCTAATATTAACTTGAAACTTGAAACTTTGAACAAGATGAAGTTTACAATCTCTCTCAATACCAAAAAAATCTTTTAGAACTCTTCTACTCTTATAGACACCCTCTTAATGAAGGTCTAATTAATGAAGGCAACTTTCATTGC
The DNA here is from genome assembly GCF_030272615.1 of Cryptomeria japonica. NCBI lineage: Eukaryota > Viridiplantae > Streptophyta > Pinopsida > Cupressales > Cupressaceae > Cryptomeria > Cryptomeria japonica. The sequence continues at coordinate 510,703,173 of NC_081408.1, forward strand.
CTATGCAATATCCAACCCAATTTGAATTACATTGCTAACAAGGAAAAAGTGGATACCATGTGGCTTGTGGTGGATAAATTTAAGCTCTAGTTTCCACCATGTTGTTGTTACTCATTTAAAGTGAGGTTTTCCTTATTTTGATGCCCTATATGTTATTTTTTTTAATTGTTGTGATTAGGTTTTAGTAAAAATATATCTATTTTATACTTTGGCAACCCATATATGGTGTCTTGTTGTTATAATTTGGAACTAACTAGTATTACAATAATAAGATAAGTGGATGTCATTTCTCTTGAATGAGTTGTACATTAATATTTAGTCATTTATCATAGATTATTTTGATAGATAATTGGCTACATGAGTTCTTGTAAGGGTGAAAATGTTATTGTTCAAAGTACATGCTACCATCATGTATCATTTTTATTGATTTGGAAATCCCGCTAACCGTAATTTTTTATTGAGTTTAAAAAGAAAGTTTTAAAACTTGAGCCAATCAAACAATTTTAGTTCTCAAACTATTATTTTTATTCTCGAGTAAATTAAGAACACTAAAAATGATCCAAGTGCTTAACTTGAATTGGATCCTCATGATCAAAATTTAAATTTTAGTCCAGGACTAAGGTGATTAGTTTTAATTAGTCTTCAAGTGCTAACTCCACCAAAACTTTCACATTGTGTTCCTAGGTTATGTATAAAAGGATATCATCCCTTAAGTCACTTCTTAAATAGAAGTATCTAGGATCTACCTATCATTAGAACAACCTTAGTACATCTAGCAATTGCAAGGGATTACTTCACCTTTATTTCCATATTTCTACATCATCCAATTAAAAAATGGTTGAATCATAGCTCTTATAATAGGTCATTCTAATTAATAGTAAAATTCTTGATATATATTGAGAGAGGTAAAAGTGCTTAAATAAAAGGAGGAAAAGTTTGAGGAAATGGCTTTTAAGTTTAGTAATCATACCTTATAACCATAAAATAATTTTGGTTCAAACCATGTAATATACTACTAAGATTTCTATGCTAGCATTCCCCCTTACTACATTCTTCGTGCAAATGTACCTCTAAAAACTTAGATTTCACCTTGTCAAGGGACCCCTCTTAAGGTTTAAATCACACAAAAAGAACATGTTGATTACAAAAAATAATACAAATTATTGATATGATCTTTCTTTGCATTAAAAAATAATATGGAATCAAGTGGAACTCCATCAAGATACCTCATAACCCTCATAAAGATGTAGCTCCAATCCAAATTCCCAAGTTCTCAGTCTACTATTTCCTTGAACTCCTAAGTTAGAGATTACCAAATTATTGGACACTAATCCATATTGAGTTTCACTCATAGAGCTCCATCAAGTTGTCACTTGGGATAAGTGCACCAAGATGGTGCACAAAAAGTGGGGGTCAAAAGTGGCCACTTTTTTTCTTCTTTTGAAAATTAGCTAAACCTGAACTTGGAGGAGTAATTTAACATTAACGCACTCAAAATTTGAAGATATTAAAAGAACATAAATTGTGGTACTCTAAACCTACATTGTAAACAACAATTTAAAAAAAAAGATAAGATTAAGAGCATCAAATACTCCACTCATGCAAAAGAGTTCCTCTATTTTAGCAAAACATGATATAGAGTTTGGTGAGCACCCCTCAAATTTTTCAGTTGCATTTTGTATTTTGAAAAAATCATTGGTAGAAATAAACTTAAGAGTGAGTATTAGAAGATTATAATTTTATAATTTTGTATAATTGTGTATTTTTTTTAATGATTTTTCAAAGTGTTTGCATCCTAAAAACCACATCATTGAGCATGCATGTCACACAACTTGTACTAAAGTAATAAAAATGCAATCTTTTTCCTAATGTGTAAAGAATGAAGTCTTGAACAATATTATATATTTTTAAAAAAATCTAGACAAGTAGCTCAAAAATTATTAAAAAAATTCAATGTTCACACATGTGTCTAATTATGGAAACATTAGTGAAAGAAATTAAAACTAAATATGTTAAAATAGTTTGAATCTAAAAAAATTATATGGTTAGAAAGATTAAAAGGTGTGTGAAAATATGGTGGTAATTTTAGTAAGAATTGATATATAGTGTGTAAACTTGATGATGAGCTAGTTGAGAAATGAGAATGGAAGAAAAAATCACATCAAAATGAGGCAAATGAACCATCTAAGCGAAAGTTAAAGCTAAAATATGTATATATTTAATACAAGACAAAACACATATATGTTTTGTGCAAACAAAACATGTGCCTATTTTGTAACAGCCAAACATTCTCGTGTTTTTAGCTCCACAAAATGCATATGTATTTTGTGTAGCTAAAAACATGAATGTGATTTGGCCAAATTTACATGCTCTTGGATCTAACTTTTTAGCTCTCTCTCCCTTCTCTTCTATCTCTAGCTCTCTCTAAATCCCTCTTTGTCAATAATGCTTTTTCTATATTATTGCTTCAGGTGATTTGCACCACATGGCTTAATCAAAGGATAGCTTTTCCTCCTTAGAGTCATGTTCTATGCCATCTATTCTATTGGGTGATGACACCCTTGCTGAAGTGCATGGGAGAGGGTTTGTTGACATGGGTGAAGGAACATTTAAGGATGTCCTTTGTGTTTTATCTTTGTCAACTAATCTCCTTTCTGTCTATCAGATCACTCACTGGCTTTGGCAAGCGGGTTGAGTTCAGTCCAAACATAGTGGTAATCAGTGAGATGCACAATGGGTCTACAATTGCAGTGGGAAAGGAAGATCATCAATCCAGAATATATCACTTTTCTCACTTTGTTCCTGATTCTCCTTCACTTGCATTGGTCACTCACTTCGATGGGTGAGTCATTTATGGCATTAGCGGTTTGGCCACTTGAACTACTGCTAAGTTTACAGCAGCTCAGTCAAAATGACATGGTTAGAGGGTTACCTTCTATTATATTTTCTAATGGAGTTTGTCAATAATGCATTCTTGGAAAGCATCCTGAAGAAAAATTTGATAAAGGCAAAGCATGGAGAGTTACTCAGCTTTTGGAGCTAGTACATAGTGATTTGGCTGGTCCATTTCTGCATCCTTCTTTCAGCAGGGCCAAATATGTCTTGACATTCATTGATGATCTTTCTTGGTACACCTTTGTATATTTTCTCAAACAAAAGTCTAAAGTTTTTGAGTCTTTTAGGAATTTAAAGCTTTTGCTGAGAAATAATCAGGGAAAACCATCAAGGTTTTGTGCACCGATAACGGGGGGAATATGTCAACTAGAGGTTTGAGCAATTTTTAATCTCAAAGGGTATTGATCTTCAACACACAGCTCCCTACACTCCACAAAAAAATGGAGTTGAAGAATGTAAGAATCGATCTTTGAAGGAAATGGCTAATTGTATGATTCACTCAAGATCATTGGCACCTCAATATTGGGTAGAGGAAATCAACTATGCATGTTATATCCAGAATCGGGTTCCTCATCGAGCTGCGAGGGGGGTAACTCCTTTTTAGCCTTGGACCGGTTGAAAACCCACAGTCAAACACTTTCGAGTGTTTGGGCCTCTTGGATGGGCCCACATTCCAACAAAGAAACACAAGGCTATGGGCTTTTCCATAGGCTTGCAAAGAAAGCCTTACATATTTGTTGGGTATCTAGATGGTGTCAAAGGCTATAGGCTTCTCCATCCTACCACACATGAGTTTTTCATTGGGAGGAGTGTTCATTTTGAAGAGGATACTTCCACTTCTTCTTCTGCCACTTCTCCATCTTTCATTTCTATGGAAACATTGTGAATTCATGATGATAGTTCTTCTGAGGATTTTAATCCTCCCGATCCTTCTGAGGAGTCTTTTTCCTCAACTTCAAATGATGATGATGAGGATTCATCTTTCTCCTCTCTTATTCATCATTTAGAGGGTGATGATTCTCCTCCAAATTCTCCTCATTCTCTAGCTACTGGGCATCTTTGGGCTCATCAAACATTGGAGTCAGTAGGTGATTGGGTTGGTGATCCTTTAGATGCGAGAAGATCAAGGTCACAATTTGAGCATTCTCCACATCTCTTCTTTGCTACAACTTTGGATCCACAGTCCTTTTGAGAAGCTTCAGGTGTCCCCGAGTGGGATGTTGCTATGCAGGAGGAGTTCAATTCCTTGGAGAGGAGGCATACTTGGGATTTAGTCCCTCTTCCTAAGGGATGGAAACTTGTTTGGTGCAAGTGGATCTACTGGACAAAAATTTCTACAGATGGGTCAGTTGATAAGTATAAGGCTCGCCTGGTTGCCAAAGGATTCTCCCAGGTTCCTAGGATTGACTACTCTGAGACTTTTGCACTAGTTTCCAAGATGAATTCCATCTGACTTGTTCTTTCTATTGCTGCAACTCATCATTGGGAAGTTCATCAGATGGATGTGAAGAAGGATTCATCCAAGATCCTTCACTTTTTTGTCACCTTCGAAATTCTCTCTATAGCCTTGAATAGGCCCCTCGAGCCTGGTATGCCAAGATGGACTCCTTCCTTATGTCAATTGGGTTCACTCGATGTCATTCTGATTCAAACATCTACATTTTATAGTAGGATGATACTCTCACCTTCCTTGTTCTATATGTTGATGACTTGTTGATCATAGGGAGTCACTCATCCCACATCAAGGTAGTCAAAACTACCCTTCATGATCGTTTCTTTATGTCTAACTTAGGGCTACTCCACTATTTGTTAGGGATTGAGATCACTCAGTCACCTTCTGGTACCTTCATTGGACAACCTAAGTACGCTCTTGATATGCTCTCAAGATTTTGCATGGCTGACTGTAAGCCTACATCAACTCCATTTCTATCAGGGGTCAAAATTGAGGCTTCTTGTTCTTCACCCTTGGTGGATTCTACTTTGTATCACCAATTGGTTGCTAGCCTCATATATTTGACTCCCATGAGGCCTGACATTTCATATGTTGTAGGCCTAGTCTCCAGGTTCATGCAGGAACCACATGAGTTGCATTGGAAGACAACTAAGCGAATTCTTCACTATGTCTAGGTCACTCATGGTTATGGGACTCACTATGCGGGATGGTGTGCAAAAAGGGGGGTATAAGTGGACACTTTTTTCTAAAATCAGGTGAACCTGAACTTGGAGGCAAAATTTGAAAGTCATCCACTCAAGATATGAAGTTAATCAAAGAACAAATATTATAGTACTCTGAATCTAGTTTCCAAACTTTAAAACTTTTTCAAAATTGGATAAGATTAAGGGGGTCAAATCCTTCACACACAAAAAATAGACCTTGACTTTTTTTGAAAAACATAACATAGCATCTGACGCGCGCATCAAAAAAGTCGTAGTTAGATTTAGTATTTTGACAAATTCTTTGGCAGAAAGATAGTTAAGAGTGAGCACTAGAAGTTGTGTATTTTTTTGTAATTTTTTGTTGAGTATTTTATTTTTTTATGATTTTTCCAATCGAGAACATCCTAAAAATCAGGTACGTGTTCATGCGCAAATCATAACTTGCACCAATACAATAAAAAATACAATTAATTTTTTATTTTTTTTTGTAAATAATCAAGTGCAATAAAATAATATATACTTTTTTTAAAATTTGGATAAGTAGATCAAAAATTATTAAAAAAATGGTACACACATGTCTCTGAGAACTATGGAGACACTAGTAAAAGAAATTCAATGATAATATGTTATTGTTGTTCAAATTTTTAAAAAATTATATGGTTAGAAAGCTCAGAAGATAGGTGAAAATGTGGTGGCAATTTTAGAAATACCCACTTGATTAAGTGTAAACCTAATGATGACAAAGTTGAGAAACCAAGTTGATAAAACAAAACACATCAAAAAGGAGGGAAATGGAGGGAAATCAAACTTCCAACTTCCAGCTTTGTCATCTAGGCCTATTCACAAGCCTAAACAATCAAAAGCGCATATGGGCTCCCTGTACTATAAACAACATGTACAGGGTATTTTTAAAACAAAACCGCGTATGGGGTGTCTTTACAATAAGCAGCACATATGTGGTGTTAAAGCTAAAACAACGCGTATGCACTTCTGCCTGTGTTTAAAATGTGGGTGTGTGCATACATATATGTATATGTATAATATATAAAATATGATATTTTATGTATATATATGTATATATAATGTGTATATAGATAATATATATTATATATGTATATAATATATATAATATACATAATATATAATATATTATATATATACACACATATGTGTGTATGTATGTGTATTGCCTTCTGATATCTTATTGTACTGTATTGTATTCCTCTCTCTCTCTCTCACTCTCTCTCAGAACCCCACATAACACCTAATGACCTCATCGAACCATGTATGATATCTCAAGGGGTCAAATGGTGTCTTAAGGGGTCATATGGTGTTATAACACAAGTGTGGCTCAATTAGGACCCCACGTGACCCCTAACGACATCATGTGACATGTCTTCCTCTCCCCCATCTCCCTCTCTCCCTTTTCTTTCCCTCTCTCTCTCTCTCTCTCTCTCTCTCTCCGGACCCCACATAACAACATGACCATTAGGAGCATATGATGTCCTAATGGGTCATATGGTGTCCCGAGGTGGAAAGATGAACCATTATTACAATATTAAAAAGTAATGCCAATACTGCTTACAAAATTTGACACCTAAGAGGTCATACAGTGTCCTAAGGGGTCACAGGACACCAAATGATCCTTTAAAACACCATACGACCCATAATGACACCATATGGCGTCTTAAGGGGTGATATGGTCTCTTAAAGGGTGGTAGAACACAATATGACCCCTAAGGACACATTACATGGCCCATAATGACACCTAAGGTGTCAGATAGTGTCCTAAGGGGTCATAGGACATTGTATAACCCCACATAACACCACATGACCCTTTAGGAGCATATGAAATCCTAAGGGGTCATACAATATCCTAAGGTGGCAAGATGAACCATTATTACAATATAAAAAGCAATACAAATATTGCTTAAAAGAATAACAAAATAGCATGCTCCCTCTCTCCCCCTCTCTCCCTTCCTCCATACTACATCCCTTTCTCTCTTCTTCTCTCCCTCCCCACTCTTTCACTCTCCCTACCCCCTTTATCTCCCTTACTTTATATTGTTGTATTGCAATTAGGTCTGACATGTAGTGGTCACCATTTGGATGAACAATAGACCTAATAATCCCAAGGTCCACAGTTTGAGCAACAAAGGCTATGCTTTCTTTGATATTATTAGAATTTGAATCAGTGTACAAAACCCATTGTGCATCATCCCTCAACCACACTCCTCCTATTGTTCGGCTTTGGGCAATCTTTGGTAATGCACATTTTTCCATCCTCTCTCTCTCTCTCTATGTCTCTCTCTTTTCCATTCTCTCTATCCCTCCCTCCCTTTTCCACCCTCTCTCTCTCCCTTTTCCATTCTCTCTCTCCCTCCCTCTCCCTCTCTCCCTCTCTCACCCTCTCCCTCCCTCCCTCTCTCTCTCTCCCTCTCCCTCCCCACTCTTTCCCTCCCCCTACCCATTTTATCTCCCTTACTTTATATCGTTGTATTGCAATTAGGTCTTCCATATAGTGGTCACCATTTGGATGAACATTAGACCTAATAATCCCCAGGTCCACAATTTTCTTTCCTTGATATTCTTAGCATTTGAGTCAGTGTACAAAACCTATTGTGCATTATCCCTCAACCACACTCCTCCTGTTGTTGGGATTTGGGTAATCTTTGGTAATGCACATTTTTTCTTTCCAATTTGTTCCCCTCCAATTCTCAGAATACTAAGAGCCACAAGATGGAGTTGTTTCCAAGCTGACGGTCTAGCTAACAGTCTCAAATAAATATTCTCACATTTTTGCAGTCACGTCAAATAAAAATTCTCACATTGTGCAATCATGTCAAATAAATAAGAGTTCTTTAAAAGATGTGTGCATAGATATTTTATTAATGATAATTAAACTTTAATCTCTCTCTCTCTCTCCCTCTCTCCTCCCTTTTCTATCCTCTCTCTCTCCCTCTCTCCCTTTTCCACCATCTCTCTCACTTTCCCTCTCTCTCTCTTTCCCTTTTTCACCCTCTCTCTCACTCTCGCTCTCCCTCTCTCTCCCTCTCTCCCTCTCTCCCCCTTTCCCTCTCCCTCTCTCTCTCTCTCTCTCTCTCTCTCTCTCTCTCTCTCTCTCTCTCTCTCTTCCATTCTCTCTCTCTCCCTCCCTCCCTTTTCCACCCTCTCTCTCCATTTTCCATTCTCTCTCCCTCCCTGATGTAGGAGCATCCCCGATCGATGAGCAATTTTGTGTCAACCAAAAATATTTCCTTTCCGTTTTGTTCTTGTTTAGTTCCTTGTGCCGTTTTCTATGATCTTACTAGTTGGTACCAGTAGTTGCTTGTTCTTCATGGCAGATCTCTTATTTTTTATTTCTAGATGGTTTCATGTGCTTGATTCTAGATTTTCAGTTCATTTGGGTTCTTTTTTGGTCAGTTATCGCTTTCAGTTGACTATTTCTGGGTTCTGAGACAGTACTTGTGCTTATCCGTTGGTTTTCCTTCATTACTAATGTAATTCTTGGCGTGTGGATCTATCTTGGTTCTTGTTTGATGTTCTTTGGCATGTGGCCAACCTTCCTGCTGAATCGCAACACTTGGTTGATATTTTTCGGAAAGATTTATTTAATTATTAGGGCTGACCTAATTACATGTTCCATTTTCCTGCATTGGTGAATGCAATCTTATGAGGCTGACCCAAATGTGTTCTGGTGGGTATAAATATGATGTTATGTAATCATTTGAGGAGGAAGAGGAAGTAGAACTTAGAATAAGGATTGAGATTCACATGTTGTGATCCGGTTGATTCTTAGAGTCTCGGTTGGATTGTATCTAGCTTCAAGCCTACATGTAACCAGTTAATTACCAGATGTTCTTTGATGATAATATGATGATTGATGGATGATTTCCAGAAGTTATAAGGCTTTAATATGATCTATTTATGTGACTTGTTATGTTTTCTTGCTTCTTTTATTGTGTCTCTCTTTCTGCATAAGTCGATTGACTCTTTTCAGGGTTTTTATCGGTTATGGCTGCATTAAGTGGTATTAGAGCTGGTTATAAATTGGCTAGTGGAGGAATTGTTTGCGAACATTGAGGCGTTCCTTTGGGTGGAAAAATCATCGGTTGGAGGCAGTTCACCGGAGTGGAAGAAGAGATGCCACCGAGGAGGACAAACCCTAGGAGGGTAGAGCATGAATATGAGGAAGCCGGTGAAGAGCTTGAGGAAGCTGAAGGACCGAAAGATGAGAGAGAGGAAAGATTCTTGAGAGTAGTGGTGCAAGAAAGTAAAGTTCATAAAGTTGAGGTTTCCAACTTTTCCGGAATGTTGAACCTGGAGGATTTGATTGATTGGATCGAAGAGTTGGAGGATTACTTTGAGTTTGAGGATGTCAAGGACTCACAAAGAGTCTAGTTGGCACATACTAAGTTGAAAGGGAACGTTGTCCTATGGTGGAAAGAATTTTAGAAAGATGAAGTGGAGAATGGTGAAGTGAAGATCACTCGGTGGATACTGATGGTTGAAAGATTGAAGGCCAAGTTCATACTGGGAGACTATGAACTGGAATTGTTCAAGAAGTTACAGAACCTGAAATAGAGAAACATGACTATGAAGGAATATACTGAGGAATTCTACAAGGTGGTGATCAAATTTGGACATAGAGAGATGGAGAGAGAAAAGGTGGTGAGATAAATCAATGGAATTTATTTTAACATTCAAGATGAGATGAGTATGTTGAAGGTTTACATAGTTGAAGAAGCTTACCAATATGCTTTGAAGGCTAAGGAGAAGGTGAGAAGAAGATAATCGAATAAGGGAAAGGAGAAATTCAAGATGAGTGATAGTATGAAGAAACTGGTGGAAGAAGAGGAGTCAAAACCTAAGTGGAGTAAAGAACCAGAACATAAGACATCGAGGAAAGGTAGCAGCAATACCGATAGAGAATTTCCTGGCAAATGTTTTAAGTGTGGAGAAATCGGACATAGATTCTATGAATGTAAGCAAGGAATGGCAAGAAGTTGTGTGGCAAGTGAGGAACTAGAAGGTGATGGTACCAGATCTAACTATGCATCGGAGCAAGGAGAATCCCTTATGTTCAAAAGAAAGGATACTAGATCTACTTAGAGGAAGAGTCTTTTCCGAACTGTGTGTAAATCTGGTGGTAAGTGTTGCAAGGTCATTGTAGATAGTGGAAGTACTGATAATTTAGAATCTGAGGAGATGGTTGTGAAGCTTGGGTTGAAGAGGCTTAAGCATCCTTGTCCTTATGAGGTAAGTTGCTTACAAGATGATCAGAAGATAGAGATAAAGGAGCAATGTTTGGTGAATTTCAACTTAGGGATTTTAGAGATGAGGTTTTATGTGATGTTGTATCTATGATTTTTTGTCATGTCTTGTTGGGAAAACCTTGGCAGTATGATAGATGAGATATTTATCACTGCAGAAGAAACCTAGTTACTATTGAAAAGGATGGGCAAAAGTTCACATTGATTTCTTTGAAGGAGAAAGAGAAGGAGTTGAAGAATCTGAATCCTTAGAGAAGTTACAATACTAAGAAACCGATGGTAGAGGTTATACCAGAAGGTTTGATAGAACCGGTTGTGGAGGTTTTGAAGAAAGATCTGATAGAACCAATTGAAGAGGTTAAACCAAAGGGTGCTGTGAGTTTGCAGGAAGACCTGACAAATGAACCTGATGGATAGATGAAACCGATTGTCAGAGAGCTTATGGTGGAAAACATGATGAAGTCTTGTGGTAGAAGAAATTATGAGTTGCAGAAGAAAGAAGGCATTAAATAGAGAGAATGTGCAGTTCTAAAGGAAAGAAAGAGAAACAAAGGGAGTCAGAGGTTAGAGAAGTCGGTTGAGGCACTGAAAGAGCTAAAGAAGAGGTTGGCAGATAAGGAAGATGTTTGGATAAAAAATGAGCAGGGGATCTTCATTTCAAATCCTTTTAGATGTTCATGAGTTTCCTCTCATGGAACATATTTTTCTACCTAGTTTGTCTGATGCAGGAGCATCCTTGGTCGATGAACAATTTTGCATCAACCAAAAACATTTCCTTTTCATTTTGTTCTTGTTTAGTTCCTTGTGCTATTTTTTGTGTTCTTACCGGTTGGTACCGGTAGTTGCTTGTTCTTCATGGAAGATCTTATTTTCAATTTCTAGATGGTTTCATGTGCTTGATTCTAGATTTTCAGTTCATTTGGGTTCTTTTCCGATCAATTATCACTTATGGTTGACTGTTTATGGGTTCCAAGATAGTTCTTGTGCTTACCGATTGGTTTTCCTTCATTATCGATGTGATTCATCACATGTGGACCTATCTTGAGTCTTGTTCGATGTTCTTTGGCATCTGGATAACCTTCTTGCTGAACCACATCACTTGGTTTGTTATTTTTTGGAAAGATTTATTTAATTCTTAGGGCCGACCTAATTACACGTTTCATTTTCCTACATTGGTGAATGTAATCTTATGAGGCTGACCCAAATGTATTCTGGTGGGTATAAATATGATGTAATGTAATCATTCGAGGAGGCAGAGGAAGTAGAACTTAGAATAAGGATTGAGATTCACATGTTGTGATCCGATTGATTCTTAGAGTCCCGATTGGATTGTATCTGGCTTGAAGCCTGCATGTAACTAGTTAATTACCAGATGTTCTTTGATGATAATATGATTATTTTTAGATTATTACCAAAATTTATAAGGCTTTAATATGATTTGTTTATGTGAACTTGTTATGTTTTCTTTCTGCTTCGTTGTGTCTCTCTTGCTGCATAAGTTGTTTGACTCTTTTGAGGGTTTTTACCGGTTATGGCTACATTACTCCCTCCCTCTCCCTCCCTCTCCTTCTCCCTCTCTCTATCTCCCTCTCTCCCTCTCCCCCCCTCTCTCTCTCTCTCTCTCTCTCTCTCCCCCTCTCCCTCTCCCTCCCTCCCTTTTCCACCCTTTCTCTCTCCCTTTTCCATTCTCTCTCTCCCTCTCTCTCTCTCTCTCTCTCTCTCTCTCTCTCTCCTCTCTCTCTCTCTCTCTCTCTCTCTCTCTCTCTCTCTCTCTCTCTCTCTCTCTCTCTCTCTCTCTCTCTCTCTCTCCCTCCCTCCATCTCTTTTCCTTCACATTTTATTTACTACAAAAAGCACATACGGGGTACTGGGACCATTAGTTCACTGGTATGCTAAACATTTTTAAGGCCTAATAGTGCATACAAGGTCTTTATACATTAAAAGAACATATGCGGTACCAAGAATATTGATGTTCATGCATGCAGATGATAGAACCTAACATTCATACATGAAAATGATAGCACAAAGGAGGATAGAAAGGTTGTAAGAGATTATCACTTCTACATGAGTGATGATCGTACTCATTCATTGAAGTTTGTACAAGGATGCTTTAAAGTTTTCTATGATAATTTAAAGGAAAGAAACATACGATACAATTGACACTTAATATGGTCAGATAATTGCACCACACAATTCAAGAATGCAAGGATGTTGTATTGGTTGACAAGGATGCATATGACAAGTGGTGTACAATATTTTTGGCATTTCACTGAGGCTGGACATGGTAAGGGAGAGCATCATGGTGCAGGAGCATGTGTAAAAAGAGCCCTAGCTAGAGAAGAATTGAAGTATGAAGGTGGTGCTAAGTTGATAGATGCAAAAATAATTGTGCGATGGTGTAACTCTACGATGGGTCGAGGTAATCTACGTACGTCAATGGTTCATAGATATTTTTGGTTGATCACTAAATCTAATATTGAAAACTATCTAGATTGTTGTACAGTTGCAGGATGGAGTGACATGCACTCATTTATGAGTTCAAATGCAAGTTCACTAGTAATTTATACGAGACATATGATATGTTTTTGCTCTTCATGGATGTATTTTTTTGTGGGAAGAATGTGAATCACAAGAGTGGGTTGACAAATGGTCTTGTAGACCATTGGTTCCCATTTATACATATCAAATTCCCAAAGCACTACAATTGAGCCAAATGGAGACATCAGTGGCTTTTGACCATGTATCTGACCTAGTGGATTTAGGTGATTTTTTGAGTTAATTTTTTTGCAAGTATTATTTTTGGTTCATTTTGTTGTACATCACACTTTATTTCTGGTATTAACTATCACATTATAAAATGCAGGTCATGTGTATGTTGTTGTTGCAGAAGAGAACAATGAAGAAGGGGCGAATTACTTTTTGTCTCGTTGTGTTGAACCTAAAAGAAAATTGGCAACCACAATCATTGATGGAGAGGGTATTAAGTACCCAATAGGGTCCGTTGTCATGACAGGAAAATGGCTTAGGAGATACCCTATCAATAATTTTGATGTTTGGTTGTTCAAGGACTTTGAAACAAACAAACATATTCTTCATTTATCTAACCTTGTTGTTGCAACAAATATTCAAACAAACATATTCTTCATTTATCTAACCTTGTTGTTGCAACAAATATTCATGCCTAGCATAAACCTGCCCACTCGGACGCGCTCATGATGTTGGTTTGTGCACACAATGAATGAAATTAATTATAGCCTATCTTGCAACTTTGCATTGCATGCAACTGTTAGTTTTTGCAACAGGCAAAAAAATGATACCTATTGAAAATGGCTCCAATTCATTAGAAACTTTGATAGGCCATTGTAGATGAGCCTCACATGACACTACAGGTTCAAACAGATCAATCATATGTATCATAGATTAGGAGAAATAGTCCGTCAAAGTTTGACATTTTTTTGGACTCAGGGCAGTTAAGAGATCGCGTCGGTAGGGTATGGCTCTTGACATCCTGATGCTTTGGGAGGCACAAAAAGAGAATCCCTAGCATAAAATTTCCCACCCGGATGCGCTCGTGATGTTGGTTTGTGTACATGACAAATAGAATCAATTCTAGCCTATCTTACAACTTTGTATTGCATGCAACTGACAGTTTTTGCAGCAGGCAAAAAAATGCTACCAATTGAAAATGGCTTCGAGTCGTCATTGTAGACAAGCCTCATGCGATCCTACAGGTTCAAATGGATCGAAAATATGTATTTTGGATTGGGAGAAATAGTCTATCAAATTTTGATAATGTTTTGGACTCAGGGCACTTGAGAGATCATGTTGGTAGGGTATGTTTTAGCACTTTGGGAGGTATGACAAGAGCATGCCTAGCATAAACCTGCCCACCCAAACGCGCTCGTTATGTTGGTTTTTGCACACAATAAATGAAATCAATTCTAGCCTATCTTGCAACTTTGACAACTTTGACAACTCTGACAACTTTGACAACAACTGAGCAACTTTGACAACAAGTGAGAAACTTTGACAACAAATGAGAAAATTTTACATCTTTTATCCAAATGAGACCAAACTTTGACAACTTTGACAACAACTAAGCAACTTTGACAACAATTGAGCAACTTTTACATATTTTATCCAAATGACCCCAAACTTTCACAAATGGATTCAAATGATCATTAATGGTCCCAAATTACCTTATTTAGATAAAAGAATGGTAAAACAAGATTGGGTATAGAATGTCTCCATTTATTTTTTAAAAATTAAAATTGTTAATATGTTTCATATCATTACAAAAATAAAGATTTCTAAAAGAATCAAAATCCTTATACAATAGGACTAAAAGATTAAAATTCCAAACAAAACAATATGAAACTAAACCCCATAGAAAATGAAATTCACCAAACAAACAACTACCATAAACTTAGACCACAACAAACCAATTGTAGAAAAACAATAACAACAAACTACCTAGAAGTCAACTTTCACTACTAAAACAAATTGAATGAATTCTACTAGGATAACTAAGTATCATGTGATGCATTACAAATATTTTTACTAACCATTAAGTATGTGGGAAAATAATAATGTTAAATGTTGAATAGTATGTTGCATCGAGATTTCAACATGTTGGGAAAGAATAACAATTGAAAAACTAGACAAAAATTCTATTGAGGGTTGTTGGGTTGTTTGAGCTAATTCAAATTCAACTTGAGGTTTGTGTAAGAAAGCATGATAATCACATAAGAGAGAATTAGGTTTGAAATTTCTCTTGGTACAAACTTATATTTGTGAAAGACAGAAATGGAGGATCTACCAATAAATCATATGATCTATGGGGTGTCACTGATAAACATGTTCATAGACATACAAATGCATCCACATATTTAGTGATAAAATTTTATTTTTTATATAATGTCGATCCTACAATAAGATATTATATTTATAAATGTAATTATACAAAATCATAAGTAAGTTGTTTTAAGGTCTAGACTCACCCCCCTACTCTTAGTCCTATGGTGTGTTTAACACTTGGTATCAGAGAAAGGTTTCTTTAACTGCTTGAGGAAGGTCTGAGATTACACAAAAAGTATATTTGAAGGCACTAAGGTTTGATGGCACAAATTACTCTACTTTGAAGTCATAGGTAGAATATTATTTGAATTCTCTATTGCTTGGAATATGGGACATTATCAAGATTGGTTATACTGCTCTCTGGTGGTCTAACTACTTTAGATGAGATCGATTATCATGAAAATAATGCCAAGACAAGAAATGTATACTTGTTAGTAGTTTGAGTGACATAGATTTTTTCATTGTGTAGTGTTACAATTCAAATTTCTAGTGTTGGTTTGTTCAACAAGTGAAGTTATGTTGTTTTGTGTTTAGTGCTATCTATTAGCATAATATAATTGTTTCATTGTTTATGTATTATGTTTCTATCATTCCACAACAATGCCTATCTTTCGATCCTCCAATGGTGGTATAAAAAATTTATGCTTTGTATACATTTCCTTTACCTAATATCACATTTCCTTCTTTTTTTTTTGTGCCTATATGTGGTGTCATAGAAATAGATGATCATCATGGGAGAGTAGAAGGTGTTTTATGTTTTCCTTCACATCTCTTGTTTGATAGACATTGTGATAGGAGTGTTGCGTATAGGAATCCCATTTGACAATGCAAAGATTTTATGGCAGAGTGCTATGAGGAGGAAATCGCGTGAGGTAGAGTGCTACATAGAGAAGTCAACAGAGTGTTGCGTAGAGAATTCACATAGTTCCCTAATTAACTTCCATCATTTTTGTGTTGCAAAAGACATGTAAAGGTTTTCTTTCATCACCATCAATTTTATTTCATTATTTTCTATGTTGCAAAGGAGACAACTTGTTTTTTCTTTTGAATGTTAAATTTGTCTGATGATGCCGGTAGTGTTGTTAGTAATCATGGTGCCTAGAATACAGTTCTAGATAGTACTAGTCTTTATTTTTCTTTGTTATATGCTCTTCACAATATTGGAAATGTACAATTCGATGAGCTTATCTAACAAGGCCTTCTATAATATTTCATTTTTTATGTGCGTTGTTAAGAATGGAAATTATGTGTGTAGTTTGAAGAGGGTTATGATGCTAATGTTGAAGATGAGATAGAACGCTCTTATAAGCATCCCCGCCTCACAACACGAGCCTATCGTGCTCACCTAAATGATTCTCATTGTTCATAAAAGAATGTATTTATCTCAAATAAGAGTGTATATGTCATTACACTATTAATAAAATTTCTTTTTTTGTGGAGTATATTTTTTTTTGGTGTTTATCATGTCAACTCCAAAGATTCTACTTTTAGATGTGCATATTCTTAAAGGATCCAATTATGTTGCATGGAACACTAAGATGCACACAATTCTTCAATATGAAGAATTATGGGAGATTGTTATTGGAGCTATCACACATCCTAAAAATATTGATGAGTGGAAGAAGTTTGACAAGGTAGATACCAAATCCCTAATCTTGGTAACTCTCAACATCACATATAAGGTTTAGCCATATATTTGAGATACAACAACATCAAAGGTAGCTTGGGATGCACTTTCCACCATCTACAAGGCAAAGAACCAGACTAAGATTCTCTATCTTCAGTGTAAGATTCATATGGTTATTATGTAGGTTGGTGAGAAAGTTGAGAGCTTCTTGTGTTGCGTGTCTCCTCTTTGAGTAGAGATTCTTTCCCTTGGTGAGAAAGTAGAAGATAAATTGCTTGCCCTGGTCACCTTGTGAGCCCTTCCTTTGTAATTTCAGGCACTTGTCATAACTTTGAATATCACCAGTATCTTTTGAAGAATTGGTAAATCTGCTTCAATAAGAAGAGGCCATTCAATATCTACAAGATACTTTTGGAGAGAAAGATCTAGTCTCTCAACAACAATGAGGAAAGAAGATTTGGAAGGGACCCTCTCAGAAGTAGCCATTTTCTCAAAGGCAGTCTTCAAAGCCACACCAATCTTCCAAAGGGAAACATTGGTGTCACATTTCTTGAGTAGGAACCTTTAGAGTCAAAGAGTGCTTTGAAGAAGATCGATTTTGATGATCCATCAATAGTTTAGGATGTGATAGAGACATTTTGGGATTCATACATGGCTATTTGGCATGCATATTTTGAATAGATCTCAAGATGGCATCTACCACATTTTGAAGAACATTTTTTGAGTTGGCATTTATGCCATTTTTGTATATGGATATTGTTGTGTGTGTGAAGTAGGATACTTGCAACTACAACACAAACACTTAATAGATCATTACAAGAATGGTTAGCAAATTGATATCAAACGAAAGATAAACCATGAAAAAGTGACCTATCACCTCCTAAAAGATATGATTGTGGAATTGCTCTTTAATCTAGATGAGAAATCCTAGTGACTTGACTACACCAAGACAAATGATTTAAAATGATATGATGTGCAAGCTAGATGAATGTGTGATTATGCTAGATTGATCCAAGAAGCTAATTATGCTAATGATATGCATGATTATGCTAAATGATGATGCAATTAAGCTAGATGAGAGATTGATTATTCTATATGATAAAACAATTATGCTAGAATGTGATCAATTAAGCTAGATCTAAGATGCAATATGCCTATAATAAAAATGATTGAAATAAGATGAGATGAGATATGCCTATAATAACAATGCTTAGAATGATATGAGATGGGATGTGCCTATAATAACAATGCTTAAAATGATATGAGATGGGATGTGCCTATAATAACAATGCTTAAAATGATATGAGATGGGATCCTTTGTGCTCCAAAATGGGGGATATTTATAGGATTTCCAAGGCCAAGGGTGAGGTGGCAGGAATCAACGGTCAAGATTGAGTCTGAAGATATCAAGGATCAAATTGGA
Source organism: Cryptomeria japonica (assembly GCF_030272615.1). Lineage (NCBI taxonomy): Eukaryota > Viridiplantae > Streptophyta > Pinopsida > Cupressales > Cupressaceae > Cryptomeria > Cryptomeria japonica. Next base: position 510,721,405 of record NC_081408.1, read on the forward strand.
GGAGGTTGGAGAAGAGGTTGGAGGGAGGGACACTCATCATATCTATGGTGAAAAGTGTCAAGGAGCCTGTCTCATAGGAGGGTAAGTGTCCAAGGGAGGAGACATGTGGCATAAGTGCCATGTGTCTCAAGGGGAGAATATCCACCCCATAGGAGGTTAGGATAAGGAGGTTAGGATGAGAAGGTTAGGATGAGGAGGTTAGGATGGGGTTAGCTAAACCCAAGATTAGGTGGAATGGGTTAGGTTAGGGGGTGGTTAGGCTAGGTGGTTAGAAGTTAGGAGGCATGTGGAGAATTTGAATCTAAAAATCCAAATAATAGGAATGTTAGGAATCCCATAGATACTGAGAGGTGGGGGTGAATCAGTATCTAACTGGTGAATGAAATCTCTTAACTTAAAACATGCAGAACATAATATAACAGTGTACCGGTATGCAAGAAATAATGCAATAAATAGAATCAAGAACATCCACATGAAAAGCACACCATAACACAAGATTTTAACGAGGAAACCCAGTGTGGGAAAAACCTCGGTGGGATTTGTGACCCACAATATTCACTCACTGGCCAATAAGAGAATATTACTTACAATAGGAGCCTGCACATGCATGAAGGTCTTACCGTGTCATTTATTCCTCATGGCAAGAGTGGGTCATCTTTTCCTTTTTATGTTGGAGTCCTAGTTCATACCATATTACCTTGGTTCAAGTCCTTAATGCAGCCTCAAATCCTTTCTCTAGTCATTTAAGTCAAGTTTAGATAATTCATTGAACTCCTTGAACATGTTGAACCATTCTGAACTGGGTTCAAGATGTTCATTTAGGTTCAATAGGTTCCAAAGTGTACAGAAAAGGTTCTTCGTACTAACATTTTCTCTAAGTTTTTGCAGCGACTCTTTAATATAGTTTTTCCTGTTTAGTGATATGACATTTATGTTGAACATGTTGAATTGAGTTCAAAGGGTTCAAATATGTTCAACGTGTTCAACACCGCAAAGTGGTCAATAGTTTGACGCGACATACATCTTGAACTACTTGAATACTCAAGAAGCTGGTTCAAGATGTTCATACGGGTTCAATGCTGGTGGATCCTATAGTTTCTAATATTTTGAGAAGTGCATTTATTGCTAAATACAGAGAGGCAGAACCATATTGTAAAGTGATGTCATTCTTTGGCTTTTTCGAAGTAAGTGAATGTTTCAGGAACTGGCAGTTTCTTAAAGTATGCCGCCATGCATTCAATGCATGCGTGCAGGGGTCTAATCTACCAATTTGCCGCGTTCGGAATGAAATTATGAAATCATTGCATTTAATGTGTCTATATTATTAACTTCTCAATAAGGTATGAAAATCATTTGTGTTCCGCATTTGCTACTTGCTGTTGGATTTTTGTTTATATTATCCTTGGATAGGAGTCTTTCTTGCTGCTAGCCATCATCCGATTATACAGCTGTGAAGGTGAGTCTTTCCTTATTTTCTCTAGTGTTTTCCCTTGCATTTTCTCTCATACAGAAGGTTTCACTCCAATCAAGTTTAGGTTTCTTGTTTTGAAATCATGAAGTCCACCCTGCACTTGTTTGGAAACATCTTTAGCTTGGCGTCCATAGAAGCCATAGTTAGTGATATTGACCTGAAGGGTGAGAACCTTGAAGATTTGAAAGAAAGAGTGTTCAAGGGTGTTGATAAGTCTTTTTGTATAGAGATTTTGAGTAGTGGACTTTTAGAAGCCGCAGCCTTTCCTCCAGCAATTCCTTGTCCAGAGCTAGTTTGGGAGTGTATTGCCAGATATGACCCTATATCTAAAACTATTAAAAGGGATAATGGCGAAACCCTTCTTGCCATTAACCGCAAGGTGATTGCTTTAGTGTTCAAGATACCAGATTATCAGTTTTCTAATTTCTCCCCTCCTCAGTCAATTAGTGAGTTCAATGCAAATAGAGCCGGACATAGGAATAATGTGGCGAAGTTCTGGTTGAAGGTCCCTCAGAGAGGTGGTTCTAGACTACCTAAAAATCCTAACAAGAACCACATGTTGCCACATGTCCATGATGTAATGCTTCTGTTACATCGAGCCAGAGGTTCTACCGAAGCTTATAGCTTTGATGATTGGATATATTGCTATGTGCAATTAGTTCTAGAAGGAAAACAATATTTGGATTGGGCGGAGTTAATTACTGATTCGATGAGAGAGCAGTTGAATCTAGCCAAGAAATTTCAACAAAACTTCTTCATGTCCTTGTATCTTTTGTATTGTCTGGCCTATGTTAAGGAGTTAACAGGTATACCCAAGCAGCCCATTGAGGAAGATGTTCCGGTGTATGAGTTTTATCCAATGCTACAAAAAGACAATGCCCTACAAGATTTCAGGAGGGTACACAATGCATTCCTGGGTGATATGTGTCATGAATTGAAGGGTACAAAAGCCAAGCAAATTTTAGATGATGCACAGTCCTTGATTAAGAAGTTCGGAAGCTTCTACATCTAGTTCCCGCGCTTTTGCTATATACGAGTAGGAGGCTTTAAAGAGGAACCCTTCAAGCTTTCGCATTTCTATTTTGATTGTTTTCTCCTAGCAGAAGTATGCAAACAACTAACTTCCATGGTCAAGAAGGCACAGCCTAAGGACAAGTGGGAAGGGCATTTTCCAATACAATTGGGAATGTTATCCTGTAATTCAATGTCTAATGCACTAAGTATAGGAGCAGACCTTAGAAATTTTAATTTCTCTCTGTATGCTGAAAGAAGAGGGTTTGAAAACAAAGGATTTTCTCAGAGCCTTGGCTTAATGGCTTATCTTCCCATGCCACAGTTAGAAGATTTCTAGGAAGACTGTTCAGATGAACTTGAAGTCTTCAAAAGAGAAAATATGAGATTGGTGCTGGAACAGGTTATTTCTCTGCAAATAAAGATAGATGTTAAAGGGCTTGAAGAAGATTATCTTGAATTGTTTGACCAGGGTATTTAGCCCACGCAGAGACTGAAATGCCCCCAATTAATTGGGATGAGGAGGAAAATGATGACATTCAATTGAGAACCGAACGAGTTCTGGATAGAATCGTGGCATGGGTGGTCAAAAAGAAACCAATGAAGCTAGATGCCAAGTCCCTTTCTACGAGAAGTATGTCCTCACCAAAACATCCTTCTAACAGTGCTCCTGTTCGTGCAGGTAAGGAAATCAAGTCAGCTCAGCCTAGACGCAGACCTAGCCCAACTCTGGCTTTCAATACCCCTCGACATACTCGATCACGTAGTGTTGCCCAGAGGAGGATGGACCAGGTCAAGGATATGGGAGTCAAAGATGTCATGCTTGAAGCTCAGATCTTTGAAATTGAAGATTTGGATGGTGAAGTTGCTTGTGCTCTAGACTCCCAAATGGTGACTATGGCTATGACGCCACCCCCAAAGATGATTGAAGGAACTTCTCATTCTCCTGTGACTCCTAAATGGTTAACAACCTCAGTGAACAAGAAAAGGAGCTTTCTTCTTGTGACCATTCCAATTTAGGAGATGGTTGCCAAGTACTCTGAGAAGAATCCAAAGCCAAAGAGGTTCAAGACCACCGCACAACTAAACAATGATGAGGAAACTGGTAAATGGACAACGGAAATTGCCTCTTACAAATCGAAAGATGAGAACAAAGAGGCTGGGTCTGATGATTTTGAAATCACAAAAGTGGAGTTGGGAAAGATGAGTAGGGATACAGATAACCATTTTTTCCAAGTGTCAGTGAAGAAAATCCTTACTTGGTCAGAGAAGGATGGATGGGAGAAAAGAGAACTTAAAAGACATATAAGTGTTTTGGCTCAGTTCATCGATAGCATCAGTTGCCTTGGAGAAATTCCAATATCCCATGCCACTGAGAATTTTGACCCAACTTCTCCAAAAAACAAGAAGTTGATGAATCAAGTTCAACGAGCTAAGAGCATCGCTGAAGCGGGTGAAAAATGGATTGAACAAGTAATCAAAGATGGTGAAAAATACATTACCGACTCCCGGAAGTTGTGTGATGAAGTACAGAGCCTAATTTCTAAAATCCAAAATCAGCTTGTACCATGGGAGAAAGAAGAGCACAAATGGCAAAATGTCCTACCTCTGTTTACCAAAATTGAAGAGTATGGAACTACCAGATTTCTGACAGAACATTCAATTAAGCTGGTATATGATGAATGCCAACTTTTCGTGCTAAAGAAAACTATCATGTGGTGGGTGCTCACCTTTCAGTCGGTAATTATGGATGTAAAAACCTCTGTCTATGAACTCCAGGATTTGCAGAGTAGTATAGTCAAAGATAATAAAGTGGTTAATCCCGATCATGACTGGGAACTAGGAATCTGTGGGTCAAGTACACAGGAAACAGTCAAGTCTTTCCGGTTGAACATGGAGAAGATCAAAGTTAGGAGTAGTTTCGCGCCGGAGGATATAACCAAAGTGGCTAGGATCGAATCTATGGTTTTCATTGGGAATGATCAACTGCCAAAGCACTCAGAGAAGATGGTGCAACACAAGTGGAATAAAGAGGTGGCAAAAGTGAAACTTAATGCAATGAAAGTCCCAAGCCAATCAATGATCTAGGAACTCATGGCTGCTTATGACGCTCACGAAGACGAAGAGGATGATGATGAAATATGACATAATGCATCCACTTTGGGCTGGTTTTCTTTATTTTTAAAACATTTTTCATAGTTATGCAAAAACTTTGGGACAACTGTCCCAAAATACTTTCTGTTGGTTTCGTAACTGTTTTATCGAGGAGTGGTCGAGTTTTCAGGGAGACCCCCCCTGTTTAGACTATAAATTAAGTAGAACCGATGGTAGAAGGGTTAGATTTTAGTAACTGATTTTGAAAAACTTGGATGGAGTGTTTGTTTTGATATTTTCTGTTCTTAATCAAAGGAAGAATCAGATGGTTGAGATCTCTGGTGGAAAAAGATTGGTAGATGTATCATTGTGTCTTTGATTACATAAATATATATATATGAAATCTAATCATATTGTTTTTGGGGAGAAGAAAGATCTGTGTATTTTGAATTTGAATAGATAACATGTCTTTGCATATGTTCATCCGATCAAGTAACAGTATTTGATTATTTCATTGCAGTTTTTCATTATTCCTCTGATGTTCTTTCCTTTGAATGTGTTGTTTACTCTGGAAAAGATTCATGTTTGCGGGTGGATTCATTTTCTTTGAATCTGTTCGTCTTTATTTGGAAGAAGTATATTGAACTTTGTTTCAGTTGCTGTAGTTACATACTTTGAAAATTAAGAAGATAGTTTCAATTATTTATGAGATATGAGGAAAGTTATAGCCTTTCATCCAAGAATGAAATAGGCGGCCTTATATGCTTTCTGGTTAAAAGATTTTCATTTGGATATAAATAAAAAACAAAAATACATTTTATGAAAAATCTAGATAGGGAGCTGTACCTAGGCAAAAATTCAGAGGGAGGTGATTTGAACAAACGCTTACCCAACTGTTTAGTGAACCATTTGTTCTTAAAAGAAGGTAACAGAGTTTTAAAATTAATCATTTAAGAGAAAATAGAAGATCTGTTCACTAACAGATTTTTGGTGACTATGCTGGGGAGCGAAACAAAGAGGAAACCACATTTTTCAATAGAACAGCATGTCATAAACGCGAGCCCATAATAAGCAAAAGTGTTTGGAGAGCAGGAAGATTGTTGAGATTGAGTCTTGTTTGAAGTAACCTGGTTTTCTTACAAATAATCATCCTAGATTCTCATCCATATACTAGAGCACAAAGAAGAGAAGGAGTAATTGATAACTATTTTGAAGAATTGCAAAATCTATCATTTGCCCCAAGTTTTACTCCTAGAAGGAAGGCCAAAAGTAGACCTTCATCTCCTGACAGAGTTACCCCTATATCTTCTTCTTCCCCTTGGCAAGCACTAACACTTACTAGAATTCAAGCCCCACCTCTTGTAACCATTCATCCAGTATTCATTATGGCTCAACCCTGGGGTGCGGCTGTTGGACCTCTTGCTCTTGCAGCCCATAATCCACTACCAAAAGGAGAAAAAGATGTTTTACCCAAATATAAAGGTGACAGGAAAGTTTCAGTTGAAGAGCATTTGAACTCTTTTAATGTAGCAATGGGAATCCTAGCAGTTCAATATGAGGACGTGGCTGTTAGGCTTTTTTCCCAAACCCTCATTGAAGGGGCAGCAGAATGGTTTAGCCAGTTGCAAGCAGGATCCATAACCGACTGGCAAATGATGAAAACCGCTTTTGAAAAAAGATTCCAAAGCGCTGATGATGAACACACGCTACTAGCTCAACTCACACAGATGAAGAAGGAAATTCATGAGCCGATGAGGGATTATGTGGCAAGATATAATAAGATTATTCACAAAATTCCTCAAGCCAAGAGACCAACTACAGATAATCAACGATGTTTCTTCGTAAATTCCATGCCACCTGATGTAGGATTTCACCTCAAAAGAAGTAGGTTGACCGACATAGAAACTGCACAAAATGAGGCTATAGAGCTTGAAGATGATTTGATAATAGCTGGCAAATGGAGGAAAGATGTACAAACTCCTCAGGGACAATCTCAGGCTTCTACGTCCTCTACGGATCCAGTTCTTCAACGACTTGTCAATGATATGATTGCTTTAAAGAGGCAAATACCTAAGCCTGGAAACTCTTATCCACAACCTTATCAGGATATAAGTAGGAGAACTTCAAATCAATATAACTATGGACGACTGTTGCAACTTCCTGTAGCTCCACAAAGATTACAAATAGAGGCACCTCCTGACAAAGGTGTCATGTGTTCATTTCATCTTACCACTGATCATGATGAGGTTTCATGTCCTGATATGATAAGACACGTTCAGATGCAAAACACAAAAGATGAATTAGGAGAGTTCACTGAAGCAGAAAGAATTCAAGAGGCGCCTGGCGACTTTGGAACATTCTACCTCGAATATGAGTCAGATTTAGAAAAGGGTAGTAACATTTTGGCAACTCTTGAAGGTTCTTCATGTGCAATTCTAACAAGGAATCAACGAACCTCCCAGCCTTCTTCCTTTGTGAACCCTTTTGGAAACAATTTCAAAGGCAAAGTTCTCCCAGGTAATAGTTTTTCAAAGGTTTCTGAGGTTAAGATTTTGCAAAGGAACCATGAAGATCATAAGAGCTCTTCCTCTTCTTCCTCCTTTGATATCATCGAATTCTGTAAGGCCTCTACCGTTCAACTACCTACCACTGAGTATTTAAATCTTAACCCAAAAGAGTTGGATAAAGTGGTCAAATATGTTAAAGGGGATTCCTTTTCAGAGTCTCAAGTACACAGATGTATGGAAAATAGTGATTTAGCTACTGCAGAAGGGTCTTCATCTATCCCCTGCTCATTAGCTAATCTGGCAGATCCCTGTGCTTTTCATGATACAATCTAGGCATGAGGTTGAGATTTCAAAACCTGAACCTTTCTATATTTCCCTTCTCCTAAATGGCCAAAAGTTAAGTAATTGCATAATTGACTCAGGGGCTTCAGACAATATAATGCCTTCTCCTGTGGCTAAATCTTTAGGTTTAACCCTTACTAAAACATTTGGGAGATGCTTTTCAATGGATGGAAAACAGGTTCCTCTTATTGGTCAGGTAAAGGACATCCAGGTAGTGCTGGCAGCATGCCCAAACAAAAGAGTAAGATTAACTATATTGGTTGTTGATATTCCGGTAAGTTACAGAATGCTTCTGAGTAGGACATTTTGCAAGGATCTTGGAGGCGAAATCAAAATGGACTGGTCTAAAGCCGTTATTCCCCTTGGAAACCAGAAAATCAAGCTTGAACCTGAACCCAAGAATAAGTATATTGTATTTCCCTCAGATAACCTAAAAGCCCAGATTTTGTTTCAGGAGTGTGAGTTTGGAAACTATCTTGTCCTTGCACCTGGTGAAAAGAAAATGGATGAGATAGTTGATGAACTTGATGGACTATGGCAGATGGAGTTTGATGGAAGTGGTACTAACTCTGGTTTTGGAGCAGGGGTGGTTTTGCTGTCACCAACTGGTAATATTTTCCCTTTTCCCTTCAAGTTGGATTTTAAAAACACTAATAATACTGCTGAATATGAGGCACTATTATTGGGATTAAGTGAGGCTAAATGTAAAGGAATTAAGTTGGTTAAAGTCAAAGGTGATGCAGAGTTAATAGTTAGGCAGGTGAAGAATGTCTATATGGTTAAGAATGATAGGTTGAGGAATTATAGGAATAGAGTTTGGGATGAGTTAGAATTCTTTGATGCCTTCTTGATTGAAGCAATTCCGAGGGAGCAAAATAGTAGGGCAGATTCATTGGCCGTGTCTACCTCACTTTTATTACCACATCTGGATTTTAAAGATAACTCATATAGGATTGAAATGATCTATAGGCCCAGTATTCCTGATAATGTAGATCATTGGCAAGTTTTTGATGCAGATGCATAGATCAAAGATTTCCTAGAATGTGCTCAATCATTTTCTCAGTCATATTTTGAAGGCTCTGAGAATGTTTGCAAAGAGTTCAGTCCAGACCCAGAGGTAGATCCTACAAATAGCTTTATTCAGCTTAAAGGTAACAAAATTCCAAAGGGGTTAGTGACACTGGAGAGATTTTTCACCAGAGATGATGCATTCATAGGTAACAAAGTTCCCAAGGATGACGGGAAAGGGAATTGTGAGAAAATAGATTTGGGAGATGAAGCTAATCCAAAAGAAGTGACAATCGACCGATGTTGTTCTGCAGAGGAAAAGAGAGCACTTGGTACACTGCTTAAGGAGTACATTGATGTTTTTGCTTGGTCTTATGATGATCTAAAGGAGTTTAGAAATGGACATTTTCAACATCAGATCCTGCTGAAGCCAGGCATATCTCCTTTTAGGCAAAAATTGAGGAACTTTAATCCCATCATGGCGGATGCAATTTCTAAGGAAGTTGAGAAAATGCTTAAGGCCTGAATCATATATCCAATCCACCATTCCACCTGGGTAGCTAACATTATGCTCGTAAGAAAGAAAAATGGGGAGATTTGTATCTGTGTTGATTTTCAAAATTTGAATCAAGCAAGCTTGAAGGACAACTATGCCTTACCAAATATGGATCACATTTTACAGACAGTGTCTGGGTCGGAGATGATGTCGATGTTGGATGGTTTTTTTGGTTATAACCAGATATCTGTAGCAGAACATGAGCAACACAAGACAACATTCATCACTCCATGGGGAACATTCACATACAACCACATGCCTTTTGGTTTAATAAATGCTAGAGCCACTTTTCAAAGGGCTATGGATTCCTCTTTCAAGGATTTTTGAGACAGAATAATTGTAGTTTATTTGGATGACCTCACGGTGTTTTAAAAAAAAAGGACAGATCATTTCCAGGATTTGAGTGCAGTATTACAGTGTTGTCGTGAGCATGGGATTTCTCTGAATCCTAAGAAATTAGTTTTTTGCATCACGGAGGGCAAATTGTTAGGACATATTGTCTCAAAAGAGGGAGTCAAGATTGATCCTGAGAGGGTTAATGCAATTCAACGTCTCAGTTTACCCTTTAGCCAGACTGGAGTAAGATCGTTCTTTGGTCAAGTGAATTTCTTAAGGAGATTTGTTCCAGAGTTTGTTGAGACCACAAAACACATTGTTGGCTTGCTAAGTGAGCAACATCATTTCAAGTGGATTGAAGAGGCCAAAAATGCTTTTGAGAAAATTAAAGGATCAGTTGCAAATGCGCCCACTCTTGTTAATCCAGATTTCATGAAGGACTTCATTCTATATTGTTATGCATCAGACCATACTATGTTTGGGATTCTGTTGCAGTTGGATGAACATGGGGCTGAAATGCCTATAGCATTCATGAGTACTCCGCTCAAGAAGCATGAGCTCAAATATTCACCTATGGAGAAGCATGCATATGCTGTTGTAAAAGTCGTGAAACAGTTCTGATATTATATCCTGCATTCTCACTCTATAGTTTTTGTTCCAGATTCAGCCATGAAAAGCATTTTGACTCAGCAGGAGGTTGGTCTAAATAAGAGAGCAACATGGGTGACAAAAATCCAGGAGTATGACTTAGATATTCGCCCTACGAAGACAATTAAAGGGCAAGGCTTATATAGGTTGATAGTGGAAAATGAGGTGGAAACTGAAGCGGAGTTACCATTAACTCTTTTTGTCGGATTGCAGGATACTTGGTTCTCTGATGTGGCCTACTATTTAACTTATGGTAGTTGCCCAAATCATCTGTCAGCTAAAGAACAAAGGAATTTAAAATTAAAAGCTGCAAAGTATGTAATTTGGTAGGATGTTCTATACAAAAACGGTTTAGATGGAACATACCTAAGGTGTGTAGATAAACCTCAACAACAAAAGCTCCTGGAAGCTTATCATGGAGAGGTTTGTGGTGGGAACTTCTCATCATCTGTTACCGCCTTCAAAATTCTGAGAAATTATTTTTATTGGCCTGACATGTTTCGAGATGCCTATATTCATGTAAAAGAATGCGAAAAATGTCAATTGTTTTTTGGAAAGCCACATTTAGCAGCACTGCCTTTAAGGCCTATAGTGATGGATGAACCTTTCAAATAATGGGGCATTGATTTCATAGGCCCAATAAACCCTCATTCTAGTGCGGGTCACATGTATATTTTGATAGCAACTGACTACTTTACAAAGTGGGTAGAGGCCATTCCCACCAAAAAGGCCAACTCAAAGATTGTGTGTAGTTTTCTCATGGATTACATCCTAGTTCATTTTGGGGTACCCCAGAAAATTGTGACAGATAATGCATCATATTTCTCCTCTGAAGAGTTGACCGTATTTTGCTATGATCATCAGATTTCCCTCTCACATTCTTCTGATTATTTTCCACAGGGCAATGGTTTGGCTGAATCTAGCAACAAGAATTTGATAGTCATCATGAAGAAGCTAGTTGACGAGAGTGCTAGGAATTGGCATAAGAAGTTATATGAGGCTTTATGGGCAGACAAAACCACACCCAAGAGGGCTATTGGAATGGCACCTTTTGAAATTGTGTATGGCGTAGGAGCGAAACTTTCTTTGCCGCTGGAGTTATTAGCAACCAAGCTGCAAATAGTAGTGGAAGATTCCTTTTTTCAAAATGCTTTGGAGAAAAGAATCATGTATTTGACAAAGTTAGAAGAAGAGAGAGAATTGCTGGTGGATAGGATTTTAGAACATCAGAGCTGAGTAAAGAGAATTTTTTACATGTGAGCTCGACTAAGAGGTTTCCTAGTAGGAGATGAGGTGCTACTATGGGACAAAAGGAGAGAGTCCAAAGGTGCTCACGACAAGTTTGATTCATTGTGGAAAGGTCCTTTCAGAATTTGTGAAGTAGTAGGAAAAAATGCATTCAGACTCAGCTATGCTGACGGAACGATCATGCCTTATACCTACAATGGGCAAGATCTCAAGCTCTATAAATTGTAAATCTAGTGTTTGAGTCACTTGTACATAGTAGTCTAGGTATTTTTGGTTGTGCCCTTAACCCTTTCCCCTTTGTTTTATGTTTTGTGAAACTAGAGTCTGTGAGTTCTTTGCATTTTCCTTCAAAAAATACAATCCCCAGTCAGAGCCAATGTTACCGCATCATTTATTCCTCATGGCGATAGTGGGTCATCTTTTCCTTTTTATGTTGGAGTCCTAGTTCATACCATATTACCTTGGTTCAAGTCCTTAATGCGGCCTCAAATCCTTTCTCTAGTCATTTAAGTCAAGTTCAGATAATTCATTGAACTCCTTGAACACATTGAACCATTCTGAACTGGGTTCAAGATGTTCATTTAGGTTCAATAGGTTCCAAAGTGTTCAAAAAAGGTTCTTCGTACTAACATTTTCTCTAAGTTTTTGCAGTGGCTCTTTAATAAAGTTTTTCCTATTCAGTGATATAACATTTGTGTTGAACATGTTGAACTAAGTTTAAAGGGTTCAAATATGTTCAACGTGTTCAACATGGCAAAGTGGTCAATAGTTTGACGTGCCATACATCTTGAACTACTTGAACACTCAAGAAGTTGGTTCAAGATGTTCATATGGGTTCAATGCTGGTGGATCCCACGGTTTCTAATATTTTGAGAAGTGCATTTATTGCTAAATACGGAGAGGCAGAACCATATTGTAAAGTGATGTCATTCTTTGGTTTTTTCGAAGTAAGTGAACGTTTCAGGAACTGGCAGTTTCTTAAAGTACACCGCCATGCATTCAATGCATGCGTGCGGGGATCTAATCTACCAATTTGCCACATTCAGAATGAAATTGTGAAATCATTGCATTTAATGTGTCTGTATTATTACCTTTCTCAATAAGGTATGAAAATCATTTGTGTTCTGCATTTTCTACTTGCTGCTGGATTTTTGTTTATATTATCCCTGGATAGGAGTCTTTCCTGTTGCTAGCTGTCATCCGATTATACAGCTGTGAAGGTGAGTCTTTCCTTATTTTCTCCAGTGTTTTCCCTTGCATTTTCTCTCATATAGAAGGTTTCACTGCAATCAAGTTTAGGTTTCTTGTTTTGAAATCATGAAGTCCACCCTGCACTTGTTTGGAAACGTCTTTAGCTTGGCATCCATAGAAGCCATAGTTAGTGATATTGACCTGAAGGGTGAGAACCTTGAAGATTTGAAAGAAAGGGTGTTCAAGGGTGTTGATAAGTCTTTTTGTATAGAGATTTTGAGTAGTGGACTTTTAGAAACCACAGCCTTTCCTCCAACAATTCCTTGTCCACAGTTGGTTCGGGAGTGTATTGCTAGATATGACCCTGTATCTGAAACTATTAAAAGGGATAATGGCAAAACTCTTCTTGCCATTAACCGTGAGGTGATTGCTTTAGTGTTCAAGATACCAGATTATCAGTTTTCTAATTTCTCCCCTGCTCAGTCAATTAGTGAGTTCAATGTAGATAGAACCAGACATAGGAATAATGTGGCGAAGTTCTGGTTGAAGGTCCCTTAGAGAGGTGGTTCTAGACTACCTAAAAATCCTAACAAGAACCACATGTTGCCACATGTCCATGATGTAATGCTTCTGTTACATTGAGCCAGAGGTTCTGCTGAAGCTTATAGCTTTGATGATTGGATATATTTCTATGTGCAATTAGTTCTGGAAGGAAAACCATATTTGGATTGGGCGGAGTTAATTGCTGATTCAATGAGAGAGCAGTTGAATCTAGCCAAGCAATTTCAACAAAACTTCTTCATGTCCTCGTATCTTTTGTATTGTCTAGTCTGTGTTAAGGAGTTAACAGGTATACCCAAGCAGCCCACTGAGGAAGATGTTCCAGTGTATGAGTTTTATCCAATGCTGCAAAAAGACAATGCCCTATAGGATTTCAAGAGGGTACACAATGCATTCTGGTGCGATATGTGTCATGAACTGAAGGGTACAAAAGCCAAGCGGATTTCAGATGATGCACAATCCTTGATTAAGAAGTTCGGAAGCTTCTACATCCAGTTCCCACACTTTTGCTATATACGATTAGGAGGCTTTGAAGAGGAAACCTTCAAGCTTCCACATTTATGTTTTGATTGTTTTCTCCTAGCAGAAGTATGCAGACAACTAACTTTGGTGATCAAGAAGGCACAACCTAAGGACAAGTGGAAAGGTCATTTTTCAATACAATTGGGAATGTTATCCTGTAATTCAATGTTTGATGCACTAAGTATAGGAGCAGACCTTAGAAATTTTAATTTCTCTTTGTATGCTGAAAGAAAAGGGTTTGAGAACAAAGGATTTTCTTGAAGCCTTGGCTTAATGCCTTATCTTCCCACACCATAGTTAGAAGATTTCTGGGAAGACTGTTCAGATGAACTTGAAGTCTTCGAAAGAGAAAGTATGAGATTGGTGCTGGAACAAGTTATTTCTCTGCAAATAAAGATAGATGTTAAAGGGCTTGAAGAAGATTATCTTGAACAGTTTGAACCAAGGTATTTAGCCCACACAGAGACTGAAATGCCCCCAATTAATTGGGATGAGGAGGAAAATGATGACATTCAATTGAGAATCGAATGAGTTCTGGATAGAATCATGGCATGGGTGGTCAAAAAGAAAGAAATGAAGCCAGACACCAAGTCCCTTTCTACAAGAAGTATGTCTTCACCAAAACATCCTTCTAATAGTGCTCCTGTTCATGCAGGTAAGGAAATCAAGTCGGCTCAGCCCAGATGCAAACCTAGCCCAACTCTGGATTTCAATACCCCTTGGCATACTCGATCACGTAGTGTCGCCCAGAGGAGGATGGACCAAGTCAAGGATATGGGAGTCAAAGATGCTGTGCTTGAAGCTCAGATCTTTGAAATTGAAGATTTGGATGGTGAAGTTGCTTGTGCTCTAGACTCCCAAATGGTGACTGTGGCTATGATGTCGGCCCCAAAGATGATTGAAGGAACTTCTCATTCTATTGCGACTCCTAAATGGTTAACAACCTCAGTGAACAAGAAAAGGAGCTTTCTTCCTATGACCATTCCAATTTAGGAGATGGTTGCCAAGTACTCTGAGAAGAATCCAAAGCCAAAGAGGTTCAATACCACCGCACACCTAAACAATGACGAGGAAACTGGTAAATGGATGGCAAGAATTGCCTCTTACAAATTGAAAGATGAGAATAAAGAGGCCGGTTCTGATGATTTTGAAATCACAAAAGTGGAGTTGGGAAAGATGAGTAGGGATACAGATAACCATTTTTTCCAAGTGTCAGCGAAGAAAATTCTTACCCGGTCAGAGAAGGATGGACGGGAGAAAAGAAAAATTAAAAGACATATAAGTGTTTTGGCTCAGTTCATCGATAGCATTGGTTGCCTTGGAGCAATTCCAATATCCCATGCCACTGAGAATTTTGACCCAACTTCTCTGGAAAACAAGAAGTTGATGAATCATGTTCAACGGGCTAAGAGCATTGCTGAAGCGGTTGAAAAATGGATTGAACAAGTAATCAAAGATGGTGAAAAATACATTACCAACTCCTAGAAGTTGTGTGATGAAGTACAGAGCCTAATTCCCAAAATCCAAAATCAGCTTGTACCATGGGAGAAAGAAGAGCACAAATGGCAAAATGTCCTACCTCTGTTTACCAAAATCGAAGAGTATGGAACTACCAGATTTCTGACATAACATTCAATTAAGCTGGTATCTGATGAATGCCAACTTTTAGTGCTAAAGAAAACTATCATGTGGCAGGTGCTCACCTTTCAGTCGGTAATTACGGATGCAAAAACCTCCGTCTATGAACTCCAAGATTTGCAGAGCAGTATAGTCAAAGATAATAAAGTGGTTAATCTCGATCATGACTGGGAACTAGGAATATACGGGTCAAGTACATAGGAAGTAGTCAAGTCTTTCCAGTTGAACATGGAGAAGATTAGAGTTAGGAGTAGTTTCATGCTGGAGGATATAACCAAAGTGGCTAGGATCGAATCTATGGGTTTCATTGGGAATGATCAACTACCGAAGCACTTAGAGAAGATGGTGCAACACAAGTGGAATAAAGAGGTGGCAAAGGTGAAACTTAAAGCAATGAAAGTCCTGAGCCAATCAATGATCCAGGAACTCATGGCTGCTCATGATGCTCGTGAAGACAGAGAAGAGGATGATGATGAAATATGACATAATGCATCCGCTTTGTGCTGGTTTTCTTTATTTTTAAAACATTTTTCATAGTTATGCAAAAACTTCGAGACAACTATCCCAAAATACTTTCTGTTGGTTTCGTAACTATTTTATCGGGGAGTGGTCAAGTTTTCAGGGAGACCCCCCCCCCCCCGTTTAGACTATAAATTAAGTAGAACCGATGGTAGAAGGGTTAGATTTTAGTAATTGATTTTGAAAAACTTGGACGGAGTGTTTGTTTTGATATTTTCTGTTCTTAATCAAAGGAAGAATCAGATGGTTGAGATCTCTGGTGGAAAAATATTGGCAGATGTATCATTGTGTCTTTGATTACATAAAGATATATATATGAAATCTGATCATATTGTTTTTTGGGAGAAGAAAGATCTATGTATTTTGAATCCGAATAGATAACATGTCTTTGGATATGTTCATCCGATCAAGTAACAGTATTTGATTATTTCATTGTAGTTTTTCATTATTCCTCTGATGTTATTTCCTTTGAATGTGTTGTTTACTCTGGAAAAGATTCATGTTTGCAGGTGGATTCATTTTCTTTGAATCTGTTCATCTTTATTTGGAAGAAGTATATTGAACTTTGTTTCAGTTGCTGTAGTTACATACTTTGAAAATTAAGAAGATAGTTTCAATTATTTATGAGATATGAGGAAAGTTATAGCCTTTCATCCAAGAATGAAATAGGCGGCCTTATATGCTTTCTGGTTAAAAGCTTTTCATTTGGATATTAATAAAAAACAAAAACACATTTTATGAAAAATCTAGATAGGGAGTTGTACCTAGGCAAAAATTTAGAGGGAGGTGATTTGAACAAATGCTTACCCAACTGTTCAGTGAACCATTTGTTCTTAAAAGAAGGTAACAAAGTTTTAAAATTAATCATTTAAAAGCAAAGAGCAAATCTGTTCACTAACAGAAGGCCAACTGCCTAGAGCTTACTGCTGAATGGGAAGTCTCACTGACTTACAATGAGGATTATACAAATCCAATAACTTGTACTACTTTACAATAGCATCTTTAATGCCAGATTCAGTAGCGGTTCTTGCTTTGTTCTTTACATATACCCCTTAACCTATATTTTGCACAATAGGTTTGTCTGATATTTTCTTTTATGCTTATGTCTTCTTCTCAAATGTCTACAATGATCTCTTTTATATATAAGAGTCATTTTACAATTTGCCAAGTCAGCTTACAAAGTTTTTCAATAATAAACAAAATATAATAGAACAAAATCCTGTTGGCCTCTGTGTTGGTATACTTCCTTTCTTTTGTGCTGGTGCCGGTGTCCTGAGTGCCGGTGTAGAGTGTGATCTGCTGATGCTGGTATAATGCCTTTGCCAGTGCCATAGGATTACAAGGTTGCCATCAATGACAAAACCTTCAATCACATACAATGTCTTATTGGAGTGTGCATATGCCAACAATCTCCCCCTTTGGCATTGATGGCAACACTCATGAGAAATTTCAAAAATGATCCAAAAATGTGAGGTCCAAAAATGTTAACAAAAATATGTGTGCTCCCCTTGAGCATATGATTCCTATGATATTGAATTTTCTCATCCTACTACTCCCCCTTTGGCATCAATGACAAAGGTTGTCAAGATGTCAGTAGAGTTTGTAGTTTTAGCCTTGTAACTGGGTGGTTACAATTTGAAAAAGATCTCCCAAAATCAAGTTTATACTATCCATAAACTTTTTCCTATCATTTATTGTTGTCTCTGTTCTCTTCACTGTACCGGTGAGATGCTGCAAATGCTCTGCCAGTGTTTTCTTTCCCTGTATTAATGCCTCAGATACTTCCTTTCGTAGAGATGCTAGATAGTCCAATCTTGGACTTAGCTTTGATCTCAAATGCTTTGCCTTATTTACTATTCTTTCTTTCTCTCTTTCCAATTTAAGTAGTTCTTCCTCAAAATTTGTTATCTTCTCCTAAAAAACTGATAGTGTATCAGGTGAGTTGACAAAACTATCTGTAAGTTTATTGGTCTCATCCTGTACCTTGCTCATTTTCTTGTCTATATCTACAGTCAAAAAGTTTGTTTTACAGGTATCTTTGTACAAATTTTTGTACTCTTTCAACAAATTACATAATTCCGGTAGAAGTGTTTCAAAATCTCTATTACACTTCTTTATTTGCTCATCAAAGAATTTCTGTTTTTCAATTTCTACCTTATCCTTCAATGAATCTTCCTTTATTTTCTCAATGTTTTCTGTGATATATTTACATAGTGTATCAAGTTGTCCTAAAGAGTCTTTGTTGTCTATATTACAGTTAGGAGCAATTACCTTCAAAATTGGTATGGTATCATCAATTGCTTTGTAAGCTTGTGAGCTATAGTCGGTTATTTTCTTGATTAAATCTAATAGTACCTCAGTCACATTAGTTGATTTGTATCCTGATGATGAATCAACAATCTGAGTACCGATGGAAGTAACCAAGCTTGTATTGACCTCTGGTAGGTCTGTTTGTGTCTGCATTTCTTTAAGCAATGGCTTTTCTGCTTCACTAGTTGCCGGTGGCACTGTTTCCTTATGTACCCGTTCCTGTTGCTATTGTTGTTGTTGTTGTTCTGAAGCCTTTTTCTCTATTTGTTTCTTTGTTTGTTGTATTGTCTCAGTCTGTGTCTAAGTCTCTACCTTTTTCTCTTTATCTACTGCCGGTTTCTCCTGTGTGTTATTAGTTTCCTCAGCTATCGGAGGCTCACTAGCCATATTAGTCTTATCAGTTGTATCTTTGTCTACCACTATGTTGATCTTCTGAGTATCAACATCCACAATATATAAGACTTTAGGATTAGGATTATTATCCTCTACATCCATACTCTTAGCTGTCAGTTGATCATTTGTAGTTGTTGTTTTTACCAGTGGAGTAATTAAAGGAGGTGGAGGTAAGTTGTCTCTAACCTTGATACTAGGTGGTCCACCAACTTTTCCTTTCCCCTTGTCTCTATCCTTCTGATAAACTTTTATGGGTTTGGGATTCCTGTATTCTTCTTGTTTTTCTTTCTCAACTAGGAATATGTCCCATCCATTTTCAGTCTCTTCAGTCACCTCATTTACTCTTCCAACTATTAAAGCAATGTGCCAGTGTGCAGTAGAAAATACTGTCCATTTGGCTTGAGCAATTAGGTCATCAATTTCTTTGGGAGAGTTTACTGGATATACAACAAGTGGCTTTTCAATTTTTATTTTCTTGTCCAGTTCTATTACTGCTTGTCTTCTTGCTTCTAGTCTTTTGAATAGTTCATCTGGAATTTCATTGACTACTTCCATCAAAAACTTCTTATACATATCCATGTGCAATATAACACTATTTTCAACTTTCTCTTTTTCATCAGCTGTTAAGGTGTCATATATTTTCTTTATGCTCTTCAATTTACCTTCCTCTGTGATTTCATTCAGCAGTATATCAAGAGGGGCGAAGTCTTTGTTTGTCCTCTTCTTCTTCTTCTTGGGTGTCAGTTTCTTCTTTGGTGTGGCCTTTCTTACCGGAGATCTCACTGTTTGTTGTTTTTGCCTTGTCCTCCTAGGTGAGGGTGTGGTTGCCGGTGAGGGATCTCTTTTTCTTACAACTCTTTTGAAAGTTGCAGGCATGTCACCTTCCAAAGAAGTACCTACCGGTGATAGGTGAGTTTCAGGTTGTGGGGCTGCTAACTCATCCTCTGTTATACCAATTTTCTTCAATACATCTTCTTTGATGGCTTTTGCTTGTCTAGAACCTTTCCTTACAACTGCCTTAACCTTTTTCACTCTTTTCTTTGATTGTATTTGGCTTTCAATGATTTTTGCACTACCAAATATTTCTTCCTTAGGTTCTTTGGGGGCTTCCAGAAGTGCTTTAGCATATGTTTCAACTATGTGATCATCTATTTCATAGCCCATCTCAGTTACCCAAACTATCCTAGGGATGACTGCTTCCATCTAGATTTCATCTTTCTTGATTACAAAGCATATTTCATCTTTGTATTTGTCAACAATCTTTTGTGATAACCTTATTCTTTTCTTCATTTTGGCCTTTAATGCTTGAAAAAAGTCATGAATATTGTTTTCCTTGACTTTTCCCATGTTATTGAATAGTTCTGTTAACTGTTTGCCTACCGGTATATCATATCCAAGTTCTTTGTAGCCTATACCGAGAACCTATTTTGTTATATGTAGCATCAGACATACTAACAGATTTCCAAACCTAAAAGTTCCTTTCTTGTCCTTCTTGATCTTTCGAAGGTTGTCAATTAATTCATCTTTTAACCACTCACATACATAAAATTTTGCATTATCTGTGACCATATCATAAGCACTCTTAATGCATAAACTTGAAACTGAATTGAGTCTATTTGCATGAGTAGCTTTATACCCTATTATCATGCTGATGAATCTCACATTAATGTCTGTTACATCATTAACTCTTAGGGACCTCTTGTCAAATGTTGCACCAGTTAGGTTTGTAACTAGGTCATTGGAAACCTTCTTGGTTTTATCTAGTCTTTTACCGGTGGTCGGTAACCCTGTGACAACTTTCACAGCTTCCTTGGTGATTTTGTGGACTGCATCTAACCAAAAAAACTCACCATGTACCCTGCTTAAGACTATCCTAATCACATCCTTGGAAAATTCAGGAATGCTAAGGATCTCTGTAAATCCTAGGGTCTCAATGATTTTGTGTTCATCTTTTACATTGCTGGTTTTATCACATATCATAGTTTTAAACATGGTTTTAATTTCTTCATCCCCTAGTTCCTCAATGTTGCAATGGATGTACATTTTGGGGTCTTTAGCATAAACAACTCCCTTAGGAATTTGAGAAAAAGCACCTAAGGTAGCATCTTTCTTTCTATCTCGGGAACCAACTAAAATACAGGCCTAGGTCTTTTTATCACTTCAACAACAGTAGGGTTTGCTATATATTCAATTGCAGAGGTGGATGCCATGATTAAATACCTTTTACTACCTTTAGGATGGATGATTGCTTGGAGTGTTCTTACTTCTTGCTCGAAATGCCTTAGCTTAGAATCTTTGCGCTCTTTGTAAATTTGAAATCTCGGTGAAATGAAATGGAGCCAAAACCTTAATTTTATAGTGTCTATTCACCATCTACCACATTAATTGCATGCCGGTTAAGTATTCACTTAACATTTTTTGCCGGTAATAAGTAATTTTCAACTTCTTATCTCTAACCGAGGGAATAATAATACATGTGTCATTAGATTGCCAAACCCTGAAAGAAACTTTCTTCAATTGGATGAAGAACTGCTCTGTCCTTCCAGTGAAGCATCACCCTGTCCTACTGGTGAAGCATTGGTTTGTTCTACCGGTGGAGGAGTATTCCCAATATTTAGATCAGCTTTTCTAATCCATTGTTTTGAGAATTCTTTCTTAACCTCTTCAACTTTTTCTTTACCTTTCAAGCTAGAGCTTTTGTTGTCTACCGGTGTTCCTTTACTTCTACAAAATTTAGCAATATGCCCAATATTGTTACATGCATAACAAGTTACATTATTATTCTAAATAGTTTTTCCATAACCTATGTCGGTTTGTGTTCTACATTGATTAGATAAATGTCCAAATCTTCCACAAACATAAAATCTCACATTCATTCTATAGTTTTCAGAGTTGTGACCAACTTTGTTGCATTTAGAACATTGACCGGTGGGTGTGTTGATATTCTGATAATTTCTAGATCTACATTCATTTTCTTTATGACCATACTTATTACAGTTAAAACATTTTCCATTGAATTTATAAGAATTAGGTTGTCTTACCGGTTTGTTGTGATCCTGAGTATTTGCAGTACCGGAGCTTTCACCAATTTCAAAGCCAATTCCAAAAGTGTCACCTTTAGGTTTTATATTCTTTAGCAAGATGCCAAGTTCCTCTGAGCTTTTCTTGAATTTTTCTTTATGTTGATTTGTAGTTTCTAGTTCTCTTTCTAAGACTTCTTTTTGTCTCATCAGTTCATTTAAGTCATTTTGAGTATGCATCAGATCTGTCTTTGACATGTCATTTTCATAGCTAAGTCTTGTATTCTCATTTTCTGCATCACTTAGTCTTCTGGTCAATTCTTCTTCATTCTTCTTCCTATCCTCAATCTCTTTGGAAAATCTCATAGTCATATCCTGCATCTCATTCTTTGTTGTCATGATCTCTTGTTTCAACTTGCTTATCATATCATTAAGTGATTCCTTTTCATCATTCTCATTTTGCAATTTTTCACAAAGTTCTCTTCTCTTATTTCTTGCAACAGTAAAATTTTCTTGAAGTGCCTGAATGATATCCTGAGCTGCCCTTAAATCATCTTCTAGTTTGATATTTTTCAATTTCTCTGCATCATAGTTTGTAAGAGCTCCTTCAAGTTGCTTCATTAGATTTTCCATCTTTATTAGTGTCAAGATCTTCCTCAAGCTGTTAGGCTTCTAAAAATAGAGGACCAGGATCTGATACCAATTGTTAGGAATCCCACAGATACTAATTCACCCCCCCCTCTCAGTATCTGTGGGATTCAAATCCAAATAATAGGAAAAGGATAATTAACTTTCAACAATTCATAAACTGATTTATTTTAATTAATTAGGGGATTAGAAGAAATGAATTAAATGGGGGAGGATTAATTAATTCAGATGAATCAATCAAAGGGGACTATTGAAATGAACTTATTAAATAAATCCTTATATTTATTAATAAGCAGGTGAATGGGGAATTTAATCAAATTGCTAATGAATTCAATTAAATTGGGAAGGGGGATTAATTAAATAATTTCTTATTTAATTAATTATCTTTAGACCATTTTTAGGTGTATACATTTTCCACTCTTTGAAGCGAGGTGTGATGACGCGTTGATTCAAAGAAAAATATCATTTTGATGATGTTGATGTGATATTGGATCGATAGGATGCCCCAAACATTGATTGATAAATTGTGATACGATGATTCCCCCTCGGGAGATCAATTGAGATAATTGACCTTTGGAGTGTTTAGATTGTTGTGAATTTATTTCTTGATTAGAAATGAGTTGATTTCTACAATGTTGATTGATGAAGTGCGAGTTCTTTGATCACTATGATGTGGTTCTTGATGTGATGATTGATAGAGCTTGATTGAATTGATAAGATTGATTAGATTGACAAGATCAAGATCTAGTCTGGTTTCAGGAATGATATACCCTGTATAAGACTTGATCAAAACATCTGATTTTAGGAATGATATATCCTGTATAAGACATGATCAAAACAACTAGTTCCAGGAATGATACATCATGTATAAGACATGATAGGATGGATCAGATGAGATCGATTGATAGAATTGATAAAATTGATTGGATGAAGAACCGACATTTTGTTGATATCCTGTTGCTGGAAGATTCAGATGTTGGCATTATAACAGACAAGTAGAGATTGTTGGCATTTCAATAAGGATATTGAGAAGGTTGTTGATGATTATGGATATAATTGATTAAGGATGTTTACTATCTTAATATTATTATTTTGTCATTAATGTTAAGAAATTGATTTTCTAATTCAATTTGATGTTGCCATATCTTGAGAAGTATGATTTGATGAGTATAAAGATGTCGGTAAAAGACACAGAAAGAATATGATGAATAAGGGGAGAAATAAGTTATTCAATGGGCAACTATTACCGAGTTAGACAATGATGAGATCATGATGTTTATATTGTTTTGATATCATACTTATGTTATTGATTGTAAGGTTAATACTATACTATGTTACCAAGCAAAGAACCTAGTTGGTAAAACCCTAAGGAACCTAGTCGGTAAACCCTAAGGTTATCGCTATCGGTTAATGAAGGAGAAATGTCTACCAAGTGAAGTTTAGTATTTACCGAGTTGTAATCGAGTAATAACAGAATGCATTAAATGATTACATGCATTATTTAATAAAGGAAGCTAATGAGCTGGCTATGATTAAATGATTGGTATGCTGTGAATGAAGTTTGTTAAAGAATCTATGGCAAAGGAAAATTGGCAGGAAGATCTACAACTCAGATTGAACCACAATACCCTAGCACAAGTTCCAAGGTGGGGTAACACTTTTTCAGATTGGTGAATACATTGAACCTGGACAAAGTTTGAAGATCTGATGGCTATGATTGATCATGGGAAATGTGATCAAGGAGATTAAGCGGTTGGCAAATTGTTTATAAATAAGGAACTGTTGATAAACAATGCATGCGGCAAGTGTATGCACAGGGATGCTACATAGTGATTACTAAGCACAGAAGCTTGAAGACCTATTTTGTATAACAAAGTATAAAGCCCAGCAGATGGACAAGATGAGTCCTATATTGTATTGAGCAAATAAGAATCTGCTTTAGCATTTTAGATATGAAGTTGCAGATAGATTTTTATTACTGTTATTTTGTGAAGTGATAGAAAATCTCTTAATCGAGTGGACTTAACAGTCTTATTTGTAAAACCCTCTAGCAAGGTGACATTCTGATTAAGTGTTTGAAATCCTTTAACAAGGTCACTTCTAACAAGGTGAAGATCCTAACAGATCTGAGGGAAATCCCTTAACTGGGTCACATCTAGCAATGTGTTTGTAATCTTTAACAGGATTTGCTTTTAATCGAGCATACTCTAGAAGAGTATATTTCTTAGTGGGTCTGAAATCCCATAGTGGTTTTTCCCTATTTGGGTT
The DNA here is from genome assembly GCF_030272615.1 of Cryptomeria japonica. Classification (NCBI taxonomy): domain Eukaryota; kingdom Viridiplantae; phylum Streptophyta; class Pinopsida; order Cupressales; family Cupressaceae; genus Cryptomeria; species Cryptomeria japonica. The sequence goes on from NC_081408.1 coordinate 510,745,696, forward strand.
TCCATGTTAAATCTAGTGTTATGAGTGCTATGATGTTTATATGCTTTTAAGTTTGCATGTTTAGCAGTTTTGGATATATTACTAAAGTATATGTTACCGAGGTTGAATTTGATGTTTTTATAGAAGATTAAGTTTGTATGATTCACCTCCCCCCTCTCATCTTATTTGCTTGGCATCTGTACTTACATAAAGTATAAAAACCATCAATTGGTATTAGGGCTTTGGACTCCAGAAGAAAATTTTTAAAGGTACTTGAGGCAAAGATCCAAAGATGTATAAGAGGGATGCACCAAAGTTGAACAAGTCAAGTTTCTCTACATGGCAGAAAAGGATGAAGTTGCACCTATCAGGAGTTGGAGAATATGTTGTGTATTACCTGGAGAATGATTTTATCACACCGAGCACCTATCCATTGACAATGGAAGAGATAAAGGAAAAGCAAGAACATATCCAAGCAATGATTGAAATAACATTTGCATTGACCGATTCAGAGTTTAATGATCTAGAAGGCTAAAGGAGATTGTCAATCAAATCAAAGGAGTAGGTGGAACCATTGAAGAAAAGGACATAACAAGTAAGTTGTTAAGAACCCTTCTACCAGCTTATGCAATCCGAGTCTCTGCAATCAATGAATTGAGGTCTGTACCAAATATGACGGTCTCTTTAGATGCTACTATTGGTAAGCTACATGCATTTGAGTTAAGTAACTTTGATAACAGTGGGTCATCAATAAATAAAGTTGAATCTACATTTAGTTCTTTTCATCTTGATGAATCTAATGATTACAATGAAAGAAAGTATAAGTACTCTGAAGGAGATCACAGTGGAGCAAGTGAAATATTTTGCAAGAACATGGAGGAAGTACACAAACTGTATGAGGAAATCAGAAAGGAAGAAGAGTTTGAAGCACTATTAGCCAGAAGGTTACCGAGAGGCAAAGGTAAGCATAAAGGAAAACTACCTTTGAAATGTTTCAATTGTGATAAGATAGGACATATGGCTTCTAACTATCCTGACAAAGATTCTACTGAAAAGAGAGATTACCGAGATAATCATTACAGAGGACATCGAGACTTCAGAAGAAGAGATAGAAAGACATGCTTAATAGCTGATGAGGAATCCAATGATGATAAATCAGATGAAACTGATGCAGAGGAAGTAGTTTATGTAGCTATCAAAGATGGATCAGATGAAGAAAGGTATGAAGAAAAATCCCTAATATCTCACATAAATACTAATGACTCTTGGATCATAGATAGTGGATGCTCACATCACATGATAGGTGATAAACACAAGTTTGTTATGTTAGAAGACTATGATGGAGGCTATGTAAGATTTGGTAATGATGCACCATGTCTAGTAAAAGGTAACAGATCCATAACACTTCTTGACAATGCAAGATGCAATGATGTTTATTGGGTTGAAGGTTTGAAATACAATTTGTTGAGTGTAGCATAGCTAAACAATATAGGATGCCGAATAGAATTTCAGAAAGGAATTGTCAAAGTTCATGACAAGCATGGAAAGTTAGCTGCTACCGGGACACAAAAAAAAGGTAACACATTTCACCTTGACTCAACTCGAAACAAATGTCTGTATGCAAAGATAGATGATACATGGTTATGGCATAAAAGGTTTTGTCATGTAAATTTTGATAATTTGATCGAAATAAGCAAGAAGCACCGAGTAAGAAGTCTACCGAGTCTTGAAAAACCTGAGAATGCTATGTGTTGAGGATGCCAGATGGGTAAAATGACAAGATCAAGCTTTACAAGTAATTCTTACACTTCTAAGGGAATTTTAGATCTTGTGCACACCGATCTTTGTGGTCCTATGAAAGTTCAAAGTTATTATGGTGATAAATATTTCATATTATTTGTGGATGATTACTCAAGGATGATGCCAGTTATGTTTTAAAAGAAAAATCAAAAGCTTTTCAAATGTGTAAATGGTACAAGGCAAGAGTTGAAAATCAAACAGGAAGACAACTAAAATGTCTTAGATTAGATAGAGGAGGAGAGTTCACATCTGATGAGTTCAACTTATTCTGCAATGATCATGGTATTAAAAGACAAGTCTTTGCACCAAGAACTCCACAATAAAATGGAATTGCTGAGAGAAGAAACAAATCTATTGTGGATTGTGCCAAAACCCTGATGATTTGAAAGAAAGTGCCACAAACATTTTGGAGAGAAGCAATAAGCATAGCAGTTTACACCCTGAACCGAGTACAACTGAAGAAAGGAAATTTGAAGACACCATATGAAATCTAGTATGACAAGAAACCTAATGTGAATTATTTTAAAATCTTTGGAAGTTTATGCTATGTACACAAAGATGATAGAAATGGCAATTTTGATCAGAAAAGTGAAGAAGGAACATTTCTTGGTTATTCTTCTAGAAGTAAAGCATTTAAATGTCTGATCAAATCATCTAACAAAATAGTAGAAAGTGCAAATGTGAAAATTGATGAATTTACAGAAAGAAATGATGAAGGAAACTCCAAAGAACCTGAAGATTATGATGAATTTGTCTATGTTCAACCGACAAGTCTTACCAAGAGAACTGTTGAAGAAAATGAAGAGAATATCCAGTTACCGAGTGATGAAGAAGATCATACAAAGCCTACCGAGCCTGTATTAGCCAAGTATGTTAGAAGACATCATGCATCAAGTCAGATTATAGGAAATAAGGATGATCCAGTGATGACAAGGAACAAACTGAGACAGAACACATGTTTGATATCTAAAGTTGAACCGAGAATAGTGAAAGAGGCATTTAACAGTGAAGATTGGATAAATGCTATGATAGAAGAGATTGATAAAATCAGGGAGAATGACACATGGACACTGATCCCAAGACCGAAGGACAAAAATGTAATCGGTACAAAGTGGATTTTTAGAAACAAGCTGAATGAAAAAGGTGAGGTCATTCGAAATAAAGCAAGACTAGTTTGCAAAGGTTATGCCCAAGAAGAAGGAATTGATTATGGTGAAACTTTTGCACCTGTGGCTAGACTTGAAGGAGTAAGAACATTATTGGCATATGCTGCTTTTAAAAATTTCAAGGTATATCAAATGGATGTCAAATTTGCATTTCTGAATGGTATATTAGAAGAAGAAGTTTTTATTGAACAACCTGAAGGATTTGTTGAAGACAAGAATAAAGATCAGGTATGTAAATTGAACAAAGCCTTATATGGTCTGAAACAAGAACCTAGAGCATGGTATGAAAATTACACTCTTATCTAATCAAGATTGGTTTTATAAGGACAAGTGAAAACAATAATATGTACATGAAAAATGATGAAAATGGAATACTGATCTCAGCCATATTTGTTGATGATATTATCTTTTGTGGAAAAGACTCTTTATGCAAGAACTTTAGAAATGAAATGAGCAAAGAATTTGAGATGTTATTAATCGGTGAGATAAAGTATTTTATAGGTTTACAGATACTGCAAATGAAAAATGAGATTTTCATTACTCAATCCAAGTACATAAAGGAAATCTTGAAGAAATTTGGAATGGAGGATTCAAAACCAGTAAGTACTCTTGTGACTACCAACAGTAAACTATCAAAGAATGATGAATCTGCATTTTTTGATGAGACACTTTACCGATCCATGATTGGAAAGTTGCAATATGTTGTTCACAGTAGGTCAGACATAGCACATGCAGTAGGTATAGTTGCAAGATTCTCTGCAGATCCTAAGGAAACACACATGACATCAATCAAAAGAATTTTTAGATACTTGAAAGGCACTGAGGATTATGGCTTAGTATATCAGAAAGGAAATGACTTTGATTTAAAAGTTTCTACTGATGCTGATTGGGCAGACACCATTGATGATAGGAAAAGCACAAGTGGAGGAGTTTTCTTTTTAGGAGAAAGACTAGTGAGTTGGCTTAGCAACAAACAAGGATGTGTTTCACAGTCAATAGCAGAAGCTGAATACATTGTTGTAGTATTGAATTGTACCAACATAGCATGGATCAAACAACTGTTGGAAGGTATAAATGAGAAAGTTATCGAGCCAATAACTATATTCTGTGACAATATTAGTGCCATTAACATTTCAAAGAATCCTATTATGCACTCTAAGACAAAGCACATCTCTATCAAATATCATTATCTTAGAGAAGAAGCTCAAGAGAAGAAAGTGGTGTTGGAATATGTTAGCACAAAGGAACAAATAGTAGATATCTTCACCAAGCCACTACCAAGGGACACTTTTGAGTATCTTAGAAGTAAGTTAGGGGTCCTACCCCTATCTTCTACTCATTGACCGAGTTCGGTGAAGGCATCAACTCAATGACTCTACATAATATCTTTAGGAGTTGATGCTGATTTACACACTTTAGAAGGTTTTCTAAAGGTGTGTAGGAGACAAATATAGGGAATGGGAATTGAAGACAAAATGCTCTGATCGAGACTAAGTTGATACATAACAATAGGAAATCACTTTATACAGGAAGAAATTATGTTTTAGTTCTTTATTTTTTTTGGCATTGTTGTCAAAGGGGGATAAGACTGAAGAAAAAGAAGACTGAAGAGAAAAGAAGAGAAGACTAATGTATGGGGGAGAATTTTGATGACAGAAGGAGAGCATTTCAGCATTTCAGAATCTCACAATAATCTGAATCAATTAGGTCAAATCAATTGGTTTTGCCATCAATGCCAAAGGGGGAGATTGTTGGCATTATAACAGACAAGTAGAGATTGTTGGCATTTCAATAAGGATATTGAGAAGGTTGTTGATGATTATGGATATAACTAATTAAGGATGTTTACTGTCTTAATATTATTATTTTGTCATTGATGTCAAGAAATTGATTTTCTAATTTAGTATGATGTTGCCATATCTTGAGAAGCATGATTTGATGAGTATAAATATGTAGGTAAAAGACACAGAAAGAATATGATGAATAAGGGGAGAAATAAGTTATTCAAGGGGAAACTATTACCGAGTTAGACAATGATGAGATCATGATGTTTAGATTGTTTTGATATCATACTTATGTTATTGATTGTAAGGTTAATACTATACTATGTTAGCGAGCAAAGAACCTAGTCAATAAAACCCTAAGGTTATCACTATCGGTTAATGAAGGCGAAATGTCTACCGAGTGAAGTTTAGTATTTACTAAGTTGCAATCGAGTAATAATAGAATGCATTAAATGATTACATGCATTATTTAATGAAGGAAGATGATGAGCTGGCTATGATTAAATGATTGGTATGTCATGAATGAAGTTTGTTAAAGAATCTATGGCAAAGGAAAATCAACAGGAAGATCTACAGCTCAGATTGAACCGCAATACCTTGGCACAAGTTCCAAGAAATGTATGTAAGTTCCAAGGCGAGGTAACACTTTTTCAGATCAGTGAATACATTGAACTTGGAAAAAGTTTGAAGATCTAATGGCTATGATTGATCATGGGAAATGTGATCAAGGAGATTAAGCGGTTGGCAAATTGTTTATAAATAAGGAACTGTTGATAAACAATGCATGTAGGCAAGTGTATGCATAGGGATGCTACATAGTGATTACCAAGCACAGAAGCTTGAAGACCTGTTTTGTATAACAGAGTATAAAGCCCAGCAAATGGACAAGATGAGTCATATATTGTATTGAGCAAATAAGAATTTGCTGTAGCATTTTAGATGTGAAGTTGCAGATAGATTTTTATTACTGTTATTTTGTGAAGTGACAGAAAATCTCTTAACCAAGTGGACTTAACAGTCTTATTTGTAAAACCCTCTAGCAAGGTGACATTCTGATTGAGTGTTTGAAATCCTTTAACAAGGTCACTTCTAACAAGGTGAAGATCCTAACAGATCTGAGGGAAATCCCTTAACCGGGTCACATCTAGCAATGTGTTTGTAATCTTTAACACAATTTTCTTTTAACCGAGCATACTCTAGAAGAGTATATTTCTTCGTGGGTCCAAAATCCCATAGTGGTTTTTCCCTATTTGGGTTTCTACATTAAATCTAGTGTTATGAGTGCTATGATGTTTATATGCTTTTAAGTTTGCATGTTTAGCAGTTTTGGATGTATTACTGAAGTATATGTTACCGAGGTTGAATCTAATGTTTTTATGGAAGATTAAGTTTGTATGATTCACCCCCCCCCTCTCATCTTATTTGCTTGGCATTTGTACTTACATTAAGTATCAGAACCATCATCAGATGTGCTGATATTGGCATATTTGAGGGAGTAGCATAGGATTCACGTTGGGTCAACAATATCTGGTGAGAGATGAGTCATCATTCTGATTGTGTATACACTTATGATGATAGATTGATGATTCATGTGATAAATTTGGCCTTGGATAAGATGAGCTTTTGGGATCCTATGCAAGAATGAAATGAAAGCTAAATGCAAATGAAATGCAATGCTACGATTAGACCAGTCACGGGGTTATTGTGTTTTGTCATCATTGAGCTTTTTAAAATGTGGGAAGTGAGTGCAAACATCGATGGTATAATTGAACCATGATAACCTGAGCACTACTTTCCTATATTTTGATATTGTTGTTGGCTTGATGATGATTGTAATGGGTGAACTCACAATGCTAGTTTCCACTTTTTGGTACATCTTGATTTTTGCTGAAATCGTACATTTTTTAGAAAATATAATGATTTAAGCTTTAAGAGGTCCCATTTGAAGTAATTAGTTGAAGAAAGTTAGATCAAAGGCTCTTAGAGAAATTTTTTTTGGATAGAACCTCTCTACTTCTAAATCATACTTGCAATGGAGTCTCCTTTGCATCTATCAAATGATGATAAAAAAAAAAAAAATTACATTAGCTTTTGGGGGGTCAAATGAATTCATTTAGAAGTTTTGTTTTTTCAAGTATTTAGTCCTTATTATAAGCTTTCTAAACAGTATAATTTTTAATATATTTAATTTCATTAATATATTTTTATTTTATTTTTTATGAATGTACTTTTTTTCAACAAACATGAACTTCTTTGTTCAATGCATTGGGAAAAATAGTAAACTAATTCAAAAAAATTTGAAAAATATCCATGCACTAGGTATTGATGTCTTACTTCTAACAAAAAAAATAAAATTGAATTTTGAAATATATAGAACAAGTTATGTGTTCAAACGTACACCTATATCTAAATTATAATTATTTAGACTTCAAAACTTAATAAAATAAAAAATATCCAACATATCACTATCAAACCAATTGCATGCCCTGGGTATTGATGTTACAAACCAAAATTCAAAAGAATATAGTTTTTACCATTTATTAAAAAAAAAAGATGTGTTTTGGGATGCACATCACTCTTAAAAAATGTTGTTTTTTGTAAAAACTACTTTTTGAGGGAGATGGAAAAATCAATAAAATTTTATTCAAAAAAGTTTGAAAACAAATATTTAGAATCTACAAACAAGTACAAATCACTGGTTTACATCATCTTCAAATTCTTAACCGTTTAAAAGTTATAGGTGTCAGAAAGTGAAGGATTTTTTCAAAATGTTGATCTAAGTGTCAAAGTTAGTCAAAAACTGGGAACTAGTATTGTGTGTTCACCCTAATATATTCATTATATGTTGTCATTGATGAAACACATACACACACACACATGATTATATTGCCTACCAGTGTAACTTCAGTTGTTTATACTACAACCGGTATGCTAGAGGTTATACTAAGAGGTTTATCTCTATCCAGTACTTTGTGTCAACTAGTATGTGCATAAGAGACAACCTGTGATTATACTAAGTCGGCATCAAGATGAAGATCAAGATGGAGATCAAGAGGAGATTCAAGGATAATGGTTCATATGTTTTGCTCAAACTGGTATTTGATTGTTCCAACTGGTATTCAGTAATTTTGTGATGAGTTACCACAAATCATGATGAGTTACTAGCACCGACTGTTTGGCGGTAATTTTTGTGACGAGTTATGATCACTTGTCTAGATGCACTGCACCTAGGAAATTGTGTTATGATTTCTTAAGCCCAACATGAAATCATAAGGTCTATATATTGACATCGCAATGAATTATTTGATATAAGTGAAATTTTTATGTTGTGTGCAAAAGAAAAAAGAGTTAAGTTGTAGAGTATGCAGAAGAGAAGTGTTGAATATGTTTAGAAGGATCTGATCAAGCAAGTATTTTGCTACTGAGAATAGATCAAACCAATCCTATTATTTTCTAACAATTACAATAGAATCAAATCCCCTAACTGGATAAGCTCTAACAAGCTTCAATGTATAAATCCTCTAACAGGGTGATCCATTAGTTCAGATTTAGAAATCCTCCACCAAGGTTACTCCTAATAGGGTACTACCTTTAATAGGGTATAAGCTTATAATCAAGCTTTGAGATCTCTAACAAGATTCGCTCCTAGCAGAGCACTTTGTAGACCTTAACTGGACAATTATCTATTACTACAGATAGTTAACTTGTGAGTTCCATCTCACCGTGGTTTTTACCTATTTGGGTTTTCCACGTACAAACACTTGTGTTATGGTGGATGCTTTACTTTTTGTGGATGTTGTTATATCATTTTGGATTGCATGCATTGTGTTTAAAATCTTTGTTAAGTTCATCTATCAGTTAGTGTTTGAAGTAGTTTTATTTTTGGTGTCATTGATTCACCCCCCCCCTCTCAGTGCTTTTCAAGTCCATCAATTGGTATCAAAGCCTAGCTTCTTTGAAGCCTAATCACTTAGAAGGGAGCCTTGAAACCACCATGGGGGACATGAGCTACTTCGAGATGGCTAGAGAGCTAGAAGCTAGCAGAAATGAGCTTGAAACCCTTATGGTCAAACTAAAATCTCCACAAGTCAAAAGGAGAGAGCTAACTTAACAATTGCTAGAGATATCTGATAATAGTTCTTTAAATGAAGCCAATATTGATGCTTTAGCAGAGGAAGTTGAAAAGTTAAACGGTGAGAAACTGAATCTGAGGAGAGAGCTAGAAGGTCTCACTATTCGCATGAGTCAGGAACTAGAAGCCAAAGGAGCTGCTGAAGATCTTATCAAGGAAAGAGATCAAGAGATTGCTGAGATGAAGCGGGAAAATGTCACTGTGCATGAGCATTTGGTTGCTGAAAGAGAAGAAAAGGAGAACCTACAGCTAGATCTTGAACTTGCATCATCTCTGAGAGAGAACCTGTCAAAGCATAATGAAGATCTCACCAAACAACTTACTGAAGCTAATGAGAAATTGGAGAAGTTCAACAGAAGTTCTACCATGTTGGAAGAACAAATTCAATCACAAAGGATGAAGGGTGATATCTCTAGACTTGGTTTCACACATCTGAAAAAGGTGAATCCTCTAGTACAAAGTGCAACATTCCTAAGAACAAATCTGCTCCTAAGATAAATAAGCCTACCAGTAAGAAGGTCTTTAAACCTGTTTGTTTTGTTTGCCTTAAACCCGGTCACACTGCAAATGTTTGTAGAGACAAACTTAACAAAAATGCAAGTTACAATACTAATGTTAGGTATGTGTCTAAGAAATTTGAAGGTCATTGTTTCACATGTGGAATGTATGGACATAGATTTGTTGAGCGCAGATATGGAGAAAACAATCATGTACCGCACATGCATCCAAGACCAAATGGTGACCGGATGAGGAATTTTGACAACCGGGTAAACTTGAACTGGCAAAGACCCTACGACAACCGGTTTAGTCCTTTTGAGATGGAAAAGATAACAAATGTTATTTGCACCATCTGTAATAACTTTGGTCATGTGGCTATGAATTGTAGAAGAAGAACAAGAAGAGGAAATGCAGGACCTTGGAGATCATCTGGTATGGCCTGTTATCACTATAACAAACTGGGGCACTTAGTAAAATTCTGTAGATCTAGAAATAGCAAACCGGTCAATTCTTCTAAGGATCAGAAAGGAAAGTAGAAAGTTAATGTTGAAGAAACAAGAGAGAAAATGAATCAGATTTGGAAGAAGAAAAGTGATGACTCACCTGGAGAAGAAATTGTTCCTTCACCCAGTGAAGAGAACCCTGCATTGGTGACTTAAGCATTTTTAATATGGCTAAGGGGAGCTTAATAGTCAAATTATCTCCAAACCCCTTGAGAAAAATGAGCGGTAAAAGAATTTTGAAGCATGAAATTTTCGTAACTTTTTGTCAATATGTTATCAACTGGTTTTCGCCTTGAGTGGTGAAAATAGGGTTTGTAACCCTAACAGGAGAGCATTTAATGAAGTAAGTAAAAAGGATAAAAGAAAGTTTTTACTTTGTCATTTTTACCCTAATGCATTCGAGAAAGAAATTTGGAGCACTTGTTGAGTTGAGAAAGATCCTTTGTTGTCAATTGTCGAATTGCTTTGTGATCTGTGTAATCAAGCCAAATTGAAGGTTGTAAAAAGCCGAACTGGTGTGCACTTGGGCATTTCAACCTGTAAACAAGGCAACGTGCATGAAGCAAGGTATTTCTTCAAACATTATACTTCAAATCTTGTTCACCTGGAATGGCATCAACTTCAAAGACTGTAGAGAGGTTAATGATTACTTCTAAGCCTATGGATGTTGTAGTTGCTAAACAAATTGTGTCATATAATGCATTGTCACAAGTTCCAAGTGGATTTTTGGTCAAAGGTGATTTATCTAGTTATATTGACTGCAAGATAGAAGATCTAGAATCTCTATACATTTATACACAGTTGAAATCACTTTTTGATGAGAATGGAAAGATTGAAACAAAGTATGTTAGGGTTTTCATAATGCTGCTTACTTTCTTGAAGATTTTGAGGATGAACATATTAGAATCATTTTGAGTTGAGTTCATGGAGAGAACATGTATTTAGAAAGAACTCACACAATAACTAAGGAAGCCATTCAGGCTGTAACTAGTTATTTCTCAACTAGTGAAGTACCTGTTCTAAGACGAATTTCAATAGATACAGTATTCTCTTTAATCGGTTCTACTTCTGATAAGCATGCCTTTTCTATTAACAATATTAAAGACCTTACAGTGAAACTAGTAGCAATGGTGATAGGCTACCGAATATTTTACTCTAGCAGACTTAATAGTGTTCCATCTGTAGCAATTCATATAGCTCATAGAATGATGGTTTATAATGCAAATTATGATCTCTATGAAGCTATCAGAAAGCAATTATTTCAAAATTTGCAATCTACTAAAAAGGACAACAGTCAAAAGTTCAAATATGGTCAACTATTAGTTGGGTTATTCTTCTATTTTCAAAACTTTCTACCAAAAATTGGAGACACTGAATGGTCAAAAGACCTACCAATCACTGCACAAATCAAGAACAACATTAAGGCTGTAAGGAATACTTTCCTTGCAACCATTAATAAGTATTTTAATGAATTTTAGAAAAAGATGAGCATGAGAATGATATTTTCAGAAGATGTGGTAAGGCACTTTGCAAAAGACATAGTCTTTACTATTACCATTGACTTTTGCTTGATGCAAGCAATTGAGCCTAGAGAAGAAGAGATGGAAAACATGAGTTATGAGGTGAACTATGATCTACTGGTTGGTTATGCTAATATCCTATTAGCATCACCTAAAGACAAAAAGAAGAAAAAATTGGACATTGTGGCAATCCAAGTTGCACCAGCAGAAACCGGTACTGCTCCTGTTAGTAATGTGAAAGGAAAGAAAAAGAAAATTGACTCACCTCTAGGGATAAAGACTAAAAGGGTGACTCGGAGTGTCCTGACCAAAAAGGAACTGGTACCTAAAGTATATACAAAGAAGGAGAATGCACCAAAGAAGAGGAATCAAAAACTTGTTCTCCAACCAGAATCTGAAGGTTCGGATACTGAAGAAGAACCTAAGAAGATAAAGGCTATCAGTAGAGTAGAAAAAAAGTTTAAAAAGTGCCAAAGGAAACTATGCCTATTGATATATCATCTTACAAGCTTGAAACCCATTTTGAAAGAACAATGAAGACACTAGGGAGGAATAGGTTTGACAATGTGAAAGAGCATTTTGATTCCTTCACTGAAAATGAGAAAGAGAAAGTCATTCAATAGGCAATCACTCATTTGTGTCATTATAGTAGATATCCACATGAACTGGAAAAGGATATCTCAAATTCTTTGTACACTATTCTTTTGGATAAATGGGAGGAAGCTATAAAATTTGAAAAAGAAATCATTGATGAAGTATTTGTACAATATTTTCCTAAATTTTCTAAAGATGATATTAGTGCCTTAGTCGCTCAATACAAATCTCAGTTTATGTTCAAAGCAAGAAGACTGAAGTTACTCAGTGGAAAGAAGGCAATTATTGAAACTGAGACCCATCGAATAGCCTATGAAATCAAAATGATGGAAGAACTCATCCATTCTTCAATGAATGAGGATAATGTTGGAGATGATGTTAATCGACTAGAAATGGATGAAGAGATTATTCAAGCTGATGAGGTCTATCCTATCAAGAATAAGGATGACTCCATTATTCATGTTGTTCATGATGTTCAGGACATAGTTGATCTATCTGGAGACAACATTGCACCAGATATGGAGCTTGCTACAATTACTAATGTACAGGTTACCTTAGTTGGGCAACCGAAAACTCAACTAAAAGTGGAGAATCCACTAGAAACAACACAACTGGAGAAAGCCCAATCTCCACCGGTCTTACAAGATACTCAGAAGGAGTCTACTAAAGAAGTTATCACATGGTCCTCTGAAAAGAAAACAAAGAAGAATACAGAGAAAATGATCATTAAGGTTGTATCCTCTAAACTGGCAAAGCAAAAGCAACTTGATGAGGGTGATGATGATTATTTAAGTATTTCAGGACCTATTGATATGACCAACATGAGTGCATCAGAAATAATGAAGATTGCAAGTATCATGCAATCTAGAGTGCATAAGAAGAGACTGAAAGAGCAAAGGGTTGAAGATGAAACAATTCAAACTACGGTAGATATTATATCTCGTATGCTATCGAAAGAATCTACAACACATCTACCTACACCTATTAGCAAACTTGGTTAGTTAGTTGCAGATGCATCTGATCAAATCAAGTCACTAGAAGATGCTTCTCAACTCTATTTTTAAAAGAGTCACAAGAAGAAGTATGGGGAAAAGCTGGCAAAGGATATTGATAGTGGAAAAATGGCTCTATCACATAATAAAGATTTGTTGAGTAAAGTTATTGAAGCAGGAGGAAAGTATCTTTCTTCCACCTCTAATGTTTCTTTCTTTTATTCTAACATTTCAAAAAGACAAACAGAAACAACGCAATAGCTAGAAAGGATATGCAAGGCATATGTCCCACTTCAGGACTCTATATTTGCCTTTAGCAAATCTATAGATGATTTGCATAATAGGCTGGATATCTATGATAATGAGAAGGAAAATAGACTCCAGTATCTCAAGGAACTCAAGAGTCTACTCACATCACAAGTGGACATACTACAGAGAGCCTACTCAAATGCAGAAGCTATCCTTGCAACTCCTAAAACCTGCATACTGGACTCAATGGAAGAATTTCATTCACAACTAATGTCTACATTTGAGTATACTAAGAACGTGTTGGAGTCATGGACAAATGATTTGTCACAGTCGAAGAAGATCTACAATGTTATTTTCATGAGAATTTCTTATGCCTGAACTTTGATTCAAGTTTTTTTTTGTTATTAGTGTATATGCTTTGATACAAAGTTTCTATATATATATATATATATTGCTTTTTCAATTTGGCATTGTTGTCAAAGGGGGAGTAGAAATATGTATGTGTGTTTTTGAAAATTTTGTATAATGTATGCATTAAGGGGGAGTATGAGTATATTTTTAAATTTGTTGTGTATGCACACTTAGCGGTATTACTGTAAAAATTTCTAAGTTTTGCCATCAATGCCAAAGGGGGAGATTGTTGGCTTGATGATGATTGTAATATATTCATCATATGTTGTCATTGATGAAACACATACACACACATGATTATATTGTCTACCGGTGTAACTTCAGTTGTTTATACTACAACCAGTACTCTAGAGGTTATACTAAGAGGTTTATCTCTAACCGGTACTTTGTGTCAACCGATATGTGCATAACAGACAACCTATGATTATACTAAGTCGACATCAGAATGAAGATCAAGATGGATATCAAGCGGAGATTCAAGGATACCGATTCATATGTTTTACTCAAATCAGTATTTAATTGTTCCAACTGGTATTTGGTGATTTTGTGATGAGTTACCATAAATTGTGATGAGTTACTAGCACCGATTGCTTGGCAGTAATTTTTGTGATGAGTTATGATCACTTGTCCAAATACACTGCACCTAGAAAATTGTGTTGTGATTTCTTAAGCCCGACATGAAATCATAAGGTCTATATATTGACATCGTAATGAACTATTTGATATAAGTGAAAGTGTTATGTTGTGTGTGAAAGAAAAAAGAGTTAAGTTGCAGAGTATGCAAAAGAGCAGTGTTGAATATGTTTAGAAGGATTTGATCAAGAAAGTATTGTGCTACTTAGAACAGATCAAACCAATCATGTTGTTTTCTAACAATTATAGAAGAATCAAATCCCCTAATTGGGTAAGCTCTAACAAGATTCAATGTATAAATCCTCTAATAGGGTGATCCATTAGTTTGGATTCAAAAATCCTCCACCGAGGTTACTCCTAATAGGGTACTACCTTTAACATGGTATAAGCTTCTAATCAAGCTTTGGGATCTCTAACAAGATTCACTCCTAGCAGAGCACTTTGTAGACCTTAACTGGTCAATTATCTATTACTACAGATAGTTAACTTGTGAGTTTCATCTCATCGTAGTTTTTACCTATTTGAGTTTTCCACATACAAACACTTGTGTTATGGTGGATATTTTACTTTTTGTGGATGTTGCTATATCATTTTGGATTGCATGCATTGTGTTTAAAAGCTTTGTTAAGTTCATCTACTGGTTAGTGTTTGAAGTAGTTTTATTTTTGGTGTCACTGATTTAGCCCCCCCTCTCAGTGCTTTTCAAGTCCATCAATTACAAGTTAGGACACGGATTGAGGTATAAATAAACCAAGATGATTTGAGTGTTGCTTGTGTAAAATAGGCAGTATTAACCATTTCCATATGCAAATTGGAAATGTCTTCGATGATACTCCGATGATCATGTCCTGAGAAAAATTTCCACATATTAATGATTAATTTACAGACAATAGACAAGAAAAATATCATGTTCCTTCCTTGTTCCTCTAGTCAGAGACATCTTGGAGTCACTCAGAAATCATGATAGAGAAAATCAAGATATGGAAAATTTGAACCAAAGTGTTAAAATCATTATCCAAAAGATATCATCCATTGATATGTGTATGTCCTTCTTAGACTGACATGTGATAGGTTGATGGTTGATAATTTGATCTTGTGTTCAACGTTGGATGTGTCTTAGTTTTCGCATGGCAAGAGTTACCTAACTATTATTCTACTTGTTTGATTAAGCTCAAAACGATCAAAAATTTTGCCCCCAGTTAGGTGCTGGATTTTTCCCCAAGCCTAGAAAAAAACTTATTATGATATACCCAATGATCCAAACCATGGTGAGAAATCAGTTGCGATGCCTGCGTATGTACATAGGCTTATTTACAGATTTGGACAACATTGATGGGAAATGAATGCAAGTGGAAGGATGCATGAACTAATAGATGGAACAAATAGGTGACAGATAGCGCCTGTTGCCAGGTTTTCACCCTCTATTTTTATTGTACTTTTTCTCATATTTGATTTTTTTTTTTTCTATTTTTTTGTTGTTTTTGTATTTTTTGATTTTCCACTATTTTTTATTTTTCTGCTTTTTCACTGTTTTTGGATTTTTCTTCTTTTTCACATTTTTTTTGGATTTTTCTACTTTTTCAGACATAAAACTTCTTCAGATGCATGCTATTGATGGGTTCCTCAAGCTGATCCTCATCCTGTGTTGGTAGATGATATGCTCTTGACTCGAATGCTATTGTGACCACAAACGGACCTAACCAGTTTGGTTCAAACTTCCCTTTCTTTTCACAAGTTGTCTGGTTGTGTGGATTTTTCTTTAGTATGAGTTCTCTAGTTTGAAAGGCTCGTGGTTTGACCTTGTGATTATAACTTTGGCACATTCTTTGCCAATACACCTTTAAATGATCAAAGACATTTTGTCTTCATTCATGGATTAATTCTAACTCTTGCAATCTAGATACTCATTATTCTTCATATGGAATAAGACCTTTTAATGATACTCGTAGACAAGGTATATCTACTTCTATTGGCAATATTTCTTATGATCCATAGACAAGAGAGAAAGGTGTGGCACCTGTTGGTGTGCGGATACTTGTACGGTATTTCCATAGAGAAGGGTACAATTGAATATTCCAATCTCTACCAGCATCATTCACTGTCTTTTTGAGGATTTTCAGAATATTTTTGTTTGATTCTTTTTCTTGCCTATTCCCTTGGGGATAGTAGGGTGTGGAGAATCTATGTTGGATCTTGAATTTATCACATAGTTCTTGTACATCCTAGTTCTGGAATAGTCACCCATTATCAGTGATAATGGTCATGGTTATGCCATAGCGACATATGATGTAGTTCTAGATAAATGCAGTAATTTGTTTTCTTGTGATATTGATGATAGGTACTGCCTCAATCTATTTTGTAGCTACAAGGATTAATTTGTGACTATTGGATGAAGGAAGATTTATATTATCTACTAGATCAAGACCCCATTGGTAGAGTGGCCAAGATGTTGCCAAAGCATGAAGCTCTTGTGCTGGTGCATGAATTAATTTTCCATGGATCTGACATTGTTTGCATGTTTTGGCTATCTGAAAAGAATCTTGTTCCATAATTGGCCAATAATAGCCCAAGCGTATGAGTTTTTTTGAAAGGGTAAGACCACTTGAATGAGTGCCACAAATGCCATTTTGGACTTCATTTAAGGCCTTCTCAAATTCTTCTTGCTCGAGACATCTCAAGAGAGTATTGTCTAGGCCTTATTTAAAAAGGGTATCCGCAACAAGAGTATAATGGAAAGATTGGCGAATAAAGTTTCTCTTTTGGTTCTTTGACAAGTCAGGAGGGAGGATATTATCTTTTGGGTATGTATAAATTTGGCCATAGCGGGAGGAATCATACCTGACAAGGTGACAGATAGTTTGGGAATCGAGACAATTATGTGCAGGGTAAAACAACTCTTCCACCAGGAATTCCTAATGCTCTTGATTTTCCTGTGTCTGAAGTAAAGAAGCAAGTGTTGCCATGGCATCTGCTGCTTTGTTGGTATTCCTTGGAATCTACTGAAAAGTTATTTTGACAAATTATTTCTTGACATCATCAACCATCTTCTTATAAGGCATTATCTTTTCATCCTTTGTTTGATAATCGTCATTGATTTGATTG
Source organism: Cryptomeria japonica (assembly GCF_030272615.1). NCBI lineage: Eukaryota > Viridiplantae > Streptophyta > Pinopsida > Cupressales > Cupressaceae > Cryptomeria > Cryptomeria japonica. Next base: position 510,763,059 of record NC_081408.1, read on the forward strand.
ATGACAAGCTGAGATTCTCCAAAGACCTGAAGTTGTGTAATGTTCCAATCTATGGCCATTTTTATTCCTATGACCAAAGTTTCATATTCTATTGTATTATTGGTACATGGAAAGCTTAATTTGTATGACCTTGTGGTGTGATGAATAGAATCCCTGCTCTTAATCCATGTTGTGTTCCATTATTGATGCCTTCTCCTAGACTGATATTCGAGTGATGTATTATAAGATCTAGATCTAACCCTAGAATGTTTGCATATGACAAGCAAAATTGATTTGCCATCTTTTGAAGGGTTCCAAATATTACTGCATTCATGTTTTGATAGAGAGGTTGCTGGATGTAGATCAATTGTGCCAATGGTAACTGCCTCTGTTGGTTCTATTAGGATAGATGACCTCTCTTGATAGTATTTAGGTAAGGTGTCAAATCTCCCATCTTTTGGTTCCTCGAGGAGGTTTTCACCATTAGATGCATCCTTTCTTTTTACTTTTTCATGGTCTAATGTTGCCAATAAATGGTTTTCAGCAGTAGACCTGATATTGTTTTCTTTATTTTCACTTTTGCGACTAGGAGATTTGGCACCCACTTGACTTGAAGATACGTTAGCAAAATCCCTGGTGGAATTTGTTGTGGTTTAATTGCATTAAGATATAAGGATATGGCATGGTCATTAGAAAAGGTATCAATGATAGTATGTCTTTCATTTTCCCAGTCAATAAGTTCAGGATAGATTAGAGGTAAGGGGTCCTCAGGTTGAGATACTTTGAGGGTATTAAGGGTCATGATAGAGATGTTAGAGATTTCAATATGTATTTCAATGTCTACAATGATACTCTCATCAAAATGACTTCTCGTAAGTAGCTCATGATCGTCCTCGATTAAGTCCAAGTCAATCAAATGTGATTTTGATTCAAGCAGGCTAGTTCCTAATGTTTTCCCTGCATATGCATGAACTACATCAACACCTACATGTTCTTCTTCCCTTTTAATTTCAAGTTGCTCTTGTTTGTTTTTCCATGATAGTGAATATTCTTCGTTCCCTCGATCTCTTAGCTGCATTTGTTTTTCCATGCTTGACAAAATTGAGGCAAATTTCCTTGGATTTTGTGCTTGAAGATGATGTCTCTTTGTTATGTAGAACAATAACCTCTTCATCCGGTTTTAGATTACTATAGTACTGGAATGGATTCGAATCTGTTGAGATCTTGATTTCCTGCCCATTGTATGGAAACTTCAGGCACTAATGATATGTTGACGGAATAGCCTGTATGTCATGTATCCATGGTCTTCCCAAGAGTATGTTGTATGATAAATCCAAGCCTAGAACTTGGCATGTTGTGTCTTTCTGTAAAGGTCCTACTTTGATGGGTAATATCACAATTCCTTTAGAGGAACTCTCTTCTTCATCATATGCTTTGAATGTGATCTTTTTCCGGGGATCAACTGCATCTTCAGAATAACCTAGAGCACGAACAAGACTTTATGAGAAAATGTTTAAGCCAACTCCCCAATCTATTAGGACATGTTTAATGAGCATCCTATGAAGAAGGAGTTCAATTTGCAAGGAACCAATGCTTGGACATGAAGGATATGGGCTTTGAATATGATCCTTTGAAATAGGTTTGATGGCAATTATGGAAATCCCTTGGGGAACTTCATTCTTCGGTGTATTGTTTGGTGAGGATTCTATGGAAGGTTATTGCAAGTTTTCAAGAGGTGTAGGAATAGATGCCTTTGGAGAGTCAATTTTATTATGGAGGGATGATCCATTGCTAGACATAGGTGTGTGATTTTGATCTTCCTCAGAAAAATCCCTTAGGGATCTCTTTATGAGTTGCATAAAAGAGCCACCTTTCTTTGGAGATGTATTTGAATCCTTGTGAGGTTTTGACATAGTTGGCTTTTGATTTTGGACTTGTTTGATTTCTTTGATATGTTGACATGTTATGTCTTCTTCTTGTATTTTTCTTTGGTATGCCATGTTTCTATGATCTTCAACTATTTCAAATGTTTCTATTTCTGTTTCTGCGATCTTTTGTCTATGTGCTCTAGTTAAAACAGGCATACACATGTGTTGAATATTGTGCAAGGATTCAATTGTCTAAGAGGTGTTTCAATAAGTGACCACTATCAATGTAGATATGATAGAGTGATATGACACGAAAAGATAATTCAAGTGTTTGTTGATTTGTAAGCTTTTCGATCTTTGGTTGGAGTGCAATGATGATGATTTTGATAAGACCAAGTCCAATAGGAACGATATATCCTATGATGTGGGACAAGGTTATCCTAACCAAACATTGTAGTTTCATAATAGAGGATGATAGATCTTGATGAGAACCTATGTTTTGAGGGATCAGTTTATCAAAGAAGTGATGATGCACTTTGAGATGTTAGATCTTGTACTTGTTAAAGGTGAATACTTGAAAATCTTGGGGTGTCTAGTCTTAGAATCTAATTTGACAGAAAATTACTTAACTGAGCAAACCAAAAAGATAACCTAAGCACAAAATGATAGATATAAAGTGTTTATGCTCATTGTAAATTGACCAAGCAAACATGACAGATCTGAAAAAGACATGCAAGAAGACATCTCTGGACTGACAGAGACATAAATTTGTACGACAGTTTACACAGTCCCAAAGGACAATTCATATAGACCCATACGATAAACTAGGAATCTTGTATGACACTTCCCATAGAACCATAGAACAAATGATAACAAATATGCTTTTGCTAATCTGACTCGTACGGCAATTAACACTGAATAGGATGATAAACTAGCTTTCTCGTATGACAAACTAGAAAACTCGTACGACTGAGGATAGAGTAGAGACAAAATTTTGACTTTGATAGATTTTTGATGAATGATGTTTGATTTTTTTATTATGTTTTCCAGTTTTTAATGTCTAAGTTTTTGTTTCAGGGATGAAAACACAACAAACACACAATATGATAAGTGACCTCAAGCGCAACATGCTAAATCCTAAGGAAGTTGGCTGAGAGAGAAAAATTTTGCTTGCAAACTTAGGTACACACCCAATAGCTAATCAGAATACGGCTGGTGATTCTCATGCAATGGATTCTCAATGTCGTATTATCCAACTCCAAACACTAATGGGGGCACGATATGGCTAGTGTCTTGGGAGAGTTACTATCTCTCTTGCACAAAGATTATCCCCCTTTCGGAGGTGAATTAGGTAGCTTCTATCTTAGGGTTTGTAGTAAGGATTTTTGTTTGGAATTACCCCTTCCAGTCATGCAAGCGTAATTAGGGGCCTATAGCCCAACAAGGCACCGAAATAAGAAGTAGTCACACAAGCGTGATTGAGACCGCAAGGCCCTACTAAATGTTCGATATTAGAGATCTCAAAAAAGAAAACTCAAATAATTCCATCCTTCGAGACTTTAATCTCGAGAGGCCTATTTTTTTAGAGTGAGTCAGAAAGATTAGGTCTAATTGTACTCATTTGGGTCATTCTCACAGGGTGATTACTTGTTCCCACTATGATAGACCCACTAAAGGTATTCAAATCTCAAACATAGAAGCGCTTCAAGGGTCAGGATTTTTTATTGTCCAAATGGACAAGAGCATACTCTCCTATCTTTTAGATAACTTCTCAAGCATAAAAAAAAGATGTCCATTAACCAATAGAAAATTAAGTGTGCCTATAAAAATTTAAGAAGACACAAAGTTTGGTTGAGCTTCCTTTAGCCAACCTGCAAAACAAATACATTAGTAATCATGTTGTTTTGGAGTAATTGAATTTCTTTGGCAAGTGTAATCTTTGACAATCATCCTATAAAAACTAGTTAGGCTGATAGAAAACTCACAAATAAACTAGGGTTAGCATTAGTGATATCAAATTTCAAGCACAAAAACCCTAAAATGTAATCTATTTTGAAAACCCAAAAGCAAAAAATTGTACAAGTATCTTAACTTGCTAGTATCTTCACCTGCTAGTATGAGTACTCTCACATGCCTGTACGAGTGCACAAACAAACTCATACGAAACTGTAAAGGTACTTGTACAAGAGTCTGAAACAAGCCTAGCCAGAAACCCGAGAGATGGAAGATTTGATGATGAGAGAGGCCAAAAATGAGATTTTTGGCCCCACAGTGGGCGCCAAAATGTCATGTGTGTGAAGTAGGATACCTGCAGCTGCAACACAAACACTCAATAGATCATTACAAGCATGGTTAGAAAATTGAAATAAAATGAAAGATAAACCATGACAAAGTGACCTATCATCTCCTAAAAGATGCTAGTGTGGATTTGTTCTCAGATCTAGATGAGAAATCCCAGTGACTTGACTACACCAAGACAGAGGATTTAAAATGATATGATGTGCAAGAAAGATTGATCCAAGAAGCTAATTATGCTAATGATATGCATGATTATGCTAAAGGATGATGCAATTAAGCTAGATGAGAGATTGATTATGCTATATGATAAAACAATTATGCTAGAATATGATCAAATTAAGCTAGATCTAAGATGCAATATGCCTATAATAACAATGTTTGAAATAAGATGAGATGGGATATGCCTATAATAACAATGTTTAAAATGATATGAGATGGGATGTGCCTATAATAACAATGCTTAAAATGATATGAGATGGGATGTGCCCATAATAACAATGCTTAAAATGATATGAGATGGGATGTGCCTATAATAAAAATGCTTAAAATGATATGAGATGGGATCCTTTGTGCTCCAAAATAGGGGATATTTATAATATTTCCAAGGCCAGGGGTGAGGTGGCAAGAATCCATGACCAAGATTGAGTCTGAAGATATCATGGGTCAAATTGGAGGAGGTTGGAGAAGAGGTTGGAGGGGGGGACACTTGTCATCTCTGTGGTGAAAAGTGGCAAGGATCCTTGCTCATAAGAGAGCAAGTGTCCAAGGAAGGAGACATGTGGCATAAGTGTCATGTGTCTCAAGAGGTTAGGATGAGGTTAGCTAAACCCAGGATTAGGTAGAATGGGTTAGGTTAGGGGGTGGTTAGGTTAGGTGGTTAGAAGTTAGGAGGCATGTGGAGAATTTGAATTTAAAAATCCAAATAATAGGAAAAGGCTAATTAACTTTCAACAACTCGTAAACTGATTTGTTTTAATTAATTAGGGGATTAGAAGGAATGAATTAAATGGGGGAGGATAATTAATTAATCAAAGGGGATATTGAAATGAACTTATTAAATAAATCCTTATATTTATTAATAAGCAAGTGAATGGGGAATTTAATAAAGCTACTAATGAATTCAATTAAATTGGAAAGGGGGATTAATTAAATAATTGCTTATTTAATTAATCATCTTTAGACCATTTTTAGGTGTATATAGATATACACTTGATTATTCGACAATTTGATATATAGAAGTTGAGATTCAATATAATTTGTTCCTCATGTGCATGTCTTCATTCTTTGAAATTTTAATATTGAATGTAATAATGAATAATGGTTAAATAATGAACAATAGCATGTTATATTATATAATCTTGAGATTCGATATAATTTGTTTGATCTAAATCTCAAGTGTTAATTTTTGTTGCCTTGGGAAGCTTCACCAAATTTAATGACCATATTGCTATTGTTATTAATTAGAACATGGATGTTTAGTAATGACAAATGACAAGAAAAAAAAATTGTATTTGATTTCATTTTCTGCCTCCTATGCACTTTGACATATTTGAGCCAAAAAATTTCATTCTTTATGTAGATGTAATTAGTATGGTTACTTACGCTTAGTAATGTTGGAGGACAAGTCATTGAAAAATTTTAGAAGTCATCACAGGGATGAACCATTAGAGCCAACACTCTCTAATAGGAAATTCTACCCAAGAGATACTCCTATTTTGCCTCCCAACTCACCCAAACGCTCAGTGCCATAGCTTAGCAATGCAATCCCTTAAGTATCCTAAGTGTACAAAATTATCGAACTTTGATAGGATGTTTCTTAGAATCCGTGGCACTTGTGAAAGATTTGATTGAATGTACAAGGTCATGTGAGGCCCCTCTAAAATAACCTCTTGGATTTTCAATATTCAGAGTGGTTTACCTAGGGAAGCAATTTTTCTATTGACACAAAAATTGTCAAAGATATTCAATGAAAAGTTGCAATAGAGACTAATTCTCATTTTGTTCATAGTGGGCATGAACCATCAAAGACAACACATCTGGTTAGGTGGTTTTACCCTAGGGATACTCCTATTTTTCCTCCCAACTCACTTGAATTCTTAGTGGCATACCCTACCAGAGTTGCTCCTTAAATGCCCTAAGTGCAAAAAATTATTAAACTTTGATAGCCCATGTCTCTTGGAATTCGTGGAACTTTTAAATGATTCGTCTAAACCTACAGGGTTATGTGAGGCCCCTCTACAATAACGTGTCTTTGATTTTTAATATTTGAAGTAGTTTTTCTAGGGCAACAATTTTTTTTGTTGACATAAAAACGATCAAAGGTATTCAATGAAAATTTGGAATAGAGACTAATTCTCATTTTGTTTATCATGGATGTGAACCATCGGCGCCAACATGATTGGTTAGGTAGGTTTACCCTAGGCATGATCATATTTTTCCTCCCAACTTGCTTGAACACTTAGTGCCATACCCTAGCAACATTGTCCCTTAAATGCATAAAATTATCAATCTTTGATAGGTTGTTTCTCAGAATCCATGGCAGTTGTGAATGATCCGTTTGAACCTATAAGGTCATGTCAAGCTCCTCTATAATAATCTTGTTAGGACTACAAAATTTTGCATCTGTTGGTTTTGTCCTAAAAGAGTTTGTTAGTAGGTTGTCAAAATTATGTCCATGAGTTGGGGTTTTATTTCCATATTTTTGGATTACAAAGGGTTTTTCCTAGTGTCTTTTATTATCCTCAAGTTCCCTAGTCGTATTTGTTGTTATTTTGGTATGGTTTTGTCATTGATGTCAACACCTGCTAAATACACCTACTTTGGAGATCCAGCAACATTCATCGGTATATGGTTAACCGACAAGATATAATATTCACCGGTACCTGCAATGGCATGGAAGACACTTGGTAATGTCGAAGACATCATGTGGACACTTTTCCTTGAAGTAATATCATTGGTATATTCTTATTTGCATATTTGCTTTTATCAGCAAATAGGTCTAGGTTATCTAGGGTTACACCGACAGGTTTATCTTTTCCAGATTAGCATTGCACACTATGGAGATGATTTATTATTGTTATAAAAGCATTAAGCTGACATGTTCAATTGGTTATTGCATCGGATATTGTATTATTTGTAAAATGTTTTATTGTAATATCTTGTAGAGCCGACCTACTAAAATTGGTCTTAGGGTATGGTATAAATGTAAGATCTTTTTTGTAAGATCAAATGTGGAATGCGAAAAAGATTTAAGGAAGGATATATGTGAGATCAAATAGAGATATACACAAAGACATCATTTGAAGGTGAAGTTAGCTTTTTGTAGAAGCATATTAGCATTACACCGGTACTGAATCTAGCATATGAAGATGCTATTTTTTGTAGTACATTCTCATTGGATTTAACCATCCAACTATAGTCAGTGTGACTCCCATTTGTGTTTGAGCAGTGAGCTCTAGGCTGTTGGCCTTTCTGCATGTGCAGACCCCTCTTGTACACTTACTATCTGCAGTAGTATCATTTGATTGTGGGTAAGGCTTCCCAACATGGTTTTTCCCCTTACAGGGTTTCCACGTACAAATATTTGTGTCATGTGTTGTGGTTGACTTTTTGCTTATGTTTCATGCATTAATTCTTACCGGTACAACATTTCCTGTTAACACTGTTTACCAACACAATTAATTGTCTTACTAGTATTAAGCAATAAGTTGGTTAATAAGATTTTGGTTTGAATTTATTAAACAACTGATTCACCCCCCCCCCCTCTCAGTTGTCCCCGGGACCTACAATTGGTATCAGAGCCTAGTCCTCTTTTTGTGGAAGTTTAACAACTTGAGGAGATCCAATGTCTACTAATTATTTCAGAAAGGATAGTCCTAAACTTGATGGAACCAACTATGGACTATGGAAAATTAGAATGGAGACACATCTGAATTGCATTGGTAAAGACATCTGGGAAGTTACTAAGAATGGTTATACTGCTACTGTAGCTGGTCAACCTACTCCTATTACTTTAGATAAAGATGAAGAAAATGATTGCAAAGCAAGAGAAGCACTTTTGAGCGCATTATCAGATCAACAAATCATGGGATTATCAGATAGATCTACTGGAAAAGCTATTTGGGATCATTTGGAAACACTGAATGAAGGGGATTCCACAGTCAAAATTGCAAAACTTGAAAGCTTCCAAGTCAGGTATGAACATCTGAAAATGGAAAAAGATGAAAGAATTTCTGCTTTTATGGAAAGAGTAAATGAAATTGTTTTAGGTATCGAATGTTGTGGAGGAACCTTGAGTGAAGATGAGATTGTTTCAAAAATCTTAAGAGGTTTGCCACCGGCATATAAAATGAAGGTTACTGCTATTAATGAGTTGAGAACAATGCCTAATACATTAGTAACTAGGGATACATTGATTGGAAAACTTTCAGCTTTTGAAATTGAGAAATTTGGAACTGTTGCTACTATAAAAACTGATTTGGCCTTCAAAGCATCAACATCATCTACTCCATCTTTTGAAAAATCAGATTGGAGAGCCTTTTATGCAAGAGAACTTGAAGAAACCAGGAAGGAGAATGAAGATCTTGAAGAACTTGAAGCACTATTTGCAAGAAAAATGCCAAAAGGTCCAATTAGAAGTAAGTATGAAGGTAAAGTACCCTTTAAATGTTTCAACTGCAATAAGATTGGTCATATGGCTTCAAGATGCCCTGATAGACATGCTAGACTAAGAGAAGAAGCTAGAAGGACATACAAACCTAATCCTGAATATCAGAGATATAGATTTAAGAAAAACAAAGATAAATCTTGTTACATTGCTGATGAAGGTGTGACTGATGATTCTGATGAGGATCCAGCAGACAACGGATGGGTCTTTGTTGCTATAACAGAAGATCAACTGGTACCTATTGCTCCATCGGTAGAACAAGCCCTAGCAGCTAAAGTTGAATCAAAGGATGAATGGATTATTGACTCAGGATGCTCACATCACATGACTGGAGACAAAGGCAAATTCTTGAACTTTCAAAAATACAATGGAGGTTTAGTAAGATTCGGAGATGACAAAGCTTGTTCAATCAAAGGTAAGGGTTCAATATCTCTTGATGGTAAACATAACACTGACAATGTTTACTATGTTGAAGGATTAAAACATAATCTTTTAAGTGTTGGTCAATTAGTTGAGAAAGGTTTTCAGTTACAATTTAAAAATGGAAAATGCAAAATCATGAATAGAACTAGTTTGGAAATTGCAACCGGTAATCAGACTAGAGGTAATATCTTTCATTTGAATAACAATGAAAAGACATGCTTAATTGCACATATAGATGAAAGTTGGCTATGGCATAAAAGACTATGTCATGTAAATTTTGATTGCATGGTAAAAATCAATACTTCTAAGGTAGTTAGAGATCTACCTAAAATTATGAAACCTCAGAATACAATTTGCAAGGAATGTCAATTTGGAAAACAAGTTAGAACTAGTTTCAAAAGTATTCCAGAAAAATCCAATAATGCTCTTGATTTAATTCACACTGATTTATGTGGTCTAGCTAGAACTAAAAGCTTAGAAGGTGATAGATATTTCATGCTAATTATTGATGATTATTCTAGAATGTGTTGGGTTACTTTTCTCAGGGAAAAATCAGAAGCACTTGGGAAGTTGAAACTATTCAAAGCAATGGTTGAAAATGAAACCGGTAAGAAAATTAAATGTTTAAGATCAGATCAAGGAGGAGAATTCACATCTAGAGATTTTAATACATTCTGTGAAGTAAATGGAATCAAAAGATAGTTATCAGCACCTCAAACACCACAACAGAATGGAGTTGTTGAAAGGAAAAATAGAACTATTTTGGATGCAGCAAGAAGTATGTTATCAAAAGCAAATCTACCACATGTGTACTGGAGAGAGGCAGTAAGCATTGCTGTTTATACATTCAACAAAGTTCACATCAAAGGTGAAACTAGTAAGACCCCTCATGAACTATGGTTTGGTAATACTCCTACTCTTAAGTATTTCAGAATTTTTGGAAGTAAATGTTATATTAGAAGAGATGAGTATATTGGCAAGTTTGATCCTAGAAGTGATGAAGGAATATTTCTTGGTTATTCATCTAAGAGTAAAGCTTATAGATGCTTTAATAAAAGATTACAAAAAATTGTTGAGAGTACAAATGTAAAGATTGATGAACAATTCAGAGGAACTTCAAGGTATATAGACTCTGAACCGGTAACAGAAATTATGACAAATGAACCAACAGTAAATCCATTGGTACAGAATGATGATCCAGTTACTCTGGTATCATCAGAGGATACCATAGTAATTGAAGAACAACAACAAACTAAGACACCCCGGTATGTAAGACTGAATCATTCTGAAGATCAGATAATTGGAAGCAAATTTAAAGGAGTCATGACAAGAGGAAGATTGGCAAATGAAGAAGTATGTCTTATTTCTCAAATTGAACCATTATCTATCAATGAGGCATGTGAAGATAAATTTTGGATTAAAGCTATGGAAGAAGAATTAGGACAAATTGAGAAAAATAATACTTGGACATTAGTTCCCCGACCTGAAAATAAAAATGTAATTGGAACCAAATGGGTATTTAGAAACAAACTCAATGAAGATGGTTAGGTTGTCAGGAATAAAGCAAGACTAGTGTGTAAGGGATATTCTTAGAAAGAAGGAGTTGATTACAATGAAACCTTTGCACCGATAGCCAGAATTGAGGCAATTAGATTATTCTTGGCCTTTGCAGCTCACAAGGATTACAAAGTTTATCAAATGGATATTAAATGTGCATTTTTGAATGGAGATCTTGAAGAGGAAGTCTATATTGAACAACCTAATGGATTTTCTTTGATAGATAACAATGATATGGTTTGCAGATTAAGAAAAGCTATGTATGGACTAAAACAAGCTCCAAGAGCCTGGTATGGAAGATTGGATAAGTATCTTTTAAAAATTGGTTTTACTAAAGGAAATGCAGATAGCAATTTATATTACAAAGTAAATAATGATGAAATTTTGATTATGGAAGTATTTGTTGATGATATAATCTTTGGAGGAGAAGATGGATTATGCAAAGAATTTTCTCTTAAAATGCAGCATGAATTTGAAATGTCTATGATTGGAGAAATAAAATTCTTTTTAGGATTGCAGATTTTACAGACTAATAAAGGCATATTTTTGAGTCAATCTAAGTACTTGAAAGAACTACTCAAGAAATTTGGGATGGATAACTCTAAACCGGTAAGCACACCTATGACTACAAATGACAAATTATCTCAAAGGGATGAATCTACACCTATTAATCGAACTAGATACAAATCTATGATAGGAGGTTTACTATATTTGACACAAACCAGACCTGATATTATGAATGCAGTATGTATAGTTTCTAGATTTCAGAGTAATCCCAAGGAAAATCTTGAATCAGCAGTAAAAAGGATTTTTTGGTACTTACAAGGCACAACAAATCTTGGATTATGGTATCCTAAAGATGAAAATTTTGATCTATATGCATACACAGATGCAAATTGGGCAAGAGATGTGGATGATAGAAAGAGCACCACTGGAGGAGCATTCTTTCTTGGAAAGAGATTAGTTTCTTGGTTAAGTAAGAAACATAGTTGTACATCTTTATCAATAGCAGAATCAGAATATGTTGCAGTAGCAACAAACTATACACAGGTACTTTGGCTTAAGCAAATGTTGAAAGACATAAAGGTAAAATGCAAGGAACCTATTACTATATATTGTGATAACACTGCAGCAATTGATATATCTAAGAATCCAGTATTACATTCTAAAACAAAACATGTTTTTGTCAAACTGAATTTTCTAAGGGAAAAAGTTGAAGAAAAGGAAATAAAACTGGTTTATGTGAATACTAAAGAACAACTTGTAGATATTTTTACAAAACCTTTGCCTAAGGAAACTTTTGAGTATCTCAGAGATCAGCTCGGAGTCTTACCTCCACCAGTAGAGACTTAGACAGTTGATGATTGTCATCAACCGACAGAATTAAATGGACAAATCTTTTATTCCGGTATTTGATGAGGAAGCTACTTCTCAGGGGGAGTAGTTGGTATATTGAATTGGTTGGTATTTTGTATGAACTTGACCTTTTTGTGACTTTGGCATTTGATGTCAAAGGGGGAGAGATATATGGAAAAACATTAAAGAAAAATATATGGAAAAATGCATTATCTTTTTGAGGAGAGATTGGTATTGTAAATAAATCTTTGTATAAACACATATTACTCCCAGGGGGAGAATTGGTTTTTGTACTTGGCATTTCTATTTTGGCACTTTGATGGTTTTTCCATCTTGTGTTGCCATCAATGCCAAAGGGGGAGATTGTTGGTATTTTGGTATGGTTTTGTCATTGATGTCAACACTTGCTAAATACACCTACTTTGGAGATCCAACAACTTTCACCGGCAATCAGTAAACTGTTCAAACAATCATCGGTATATGGTTAACTGACAAGATATAATGTTCACCGGTACCTGCAATGACATGGAAGACACTTGGTAATGTCGAAGACATCATGTGGACACTTTTCCTTGAAGTAATATCATTGGTATATTCTTATTTGCATATTTTCTTTTACCGACAAATAGGTCCAGGTTATCTAGGGTTACACCGGTAGGTTTATCTTTTCCAGATCAACATGGCACGTTATGGAGATGATTTATTATTGTTATAAAAGCACTAAGTCGACATGTTCAATTAGTTATTGCATTGAATATTGTATTATTTGTAAAATGTTTTATTGTAATATCTTGTAGAGCCGACCTACTAAAATTGGTCTTAGGGTATGGTATAAATGTAAGATCTTATTTGTAAGATCAAATGTGGAATTCAAAAAAGAATTAAGGAAGGATATATGTGAGATCAAGTAGAGATATACACGAAGACATCATTTGAAGGTAAAGTTAGGCTTTTGTAGAAGCATATCAGCATTACATCGATACTGAATCCAGCATATGAAGATGCTATTTTGTGCAGTACATTCTCATTGGATTTAACCATCCAACTATAGTCAGTGTGACTCCCATTTGTGTTTGAGCAGTGAGCTCTAGGCTGTTGGCCTTTCTGCATGTGCAGACCCCTCTTGTACACTTACTATCTGCAGTAGTATCATCTGATTGTGGGTAAGGTTTCCCACCATGGTTTTTCCCCTTAAAGGGTTTCCACGTACAAATATTTGTGTCATGTGTTGTGGTTGACTTTGTGCTTGTGTTTCATGCATTAATTCTTACCGGTACAACATTTCCTATTAACACTATTTCCCAACACAATTAACTGTCTTACTAGTATTAAGCAATAAGTTGGTTAATAAGATTTTGGTTTGAATTTATTAGACAACTGATTCACCCCCCCCCCTCTCAGTTGTCCCTGGGACCTATAGTATTGTTTTAACAACTCGTAAAAACCTCATTTTAAGCTACACATAGTCAAATTTGTGCACTAAGTTCAGGTCCCATGCCCCTGCATGTTACTTTTTTGCTTCTCTATTTGTGTTGCGGGCACGTAGGCTACGATCAGGGTCTCTTGGTAGTTCACCCCATCCCCTGCAGTGTAACACTCTTCAATTGCATTTGTGTTGTGGGCTTGTGGGTTCATTGAAATAAGAGGGAAAGAGATCCTTCATTCTCATTTTTTGCCTTCATGTTTCTTTTTTGAGATTGTGGGCTTGTGGGGGGTCCTTTTTTTAATATGTAGAAAAAGTAGGCCCCGCATCCCTGCGAGATAGTATGCATTGATGTAATGAAGTTTTTAGGTGTGTGAATTGGTGAGTTAGAGGATCCCACACTCCCGTGGAATGAGGACAAAAGGAAATAAGAAGAATGCGGGCTTGCGAGAGGGTGACTTTGGTATCCTGCACTCTTGCAAAATGACATAATATGAGGAAATAAAGTTTGCAGGCATGTAGAGTGGGTAAAGTGTATGGGGGATAAATAAGGATTTAGCACCTCACATCCCCACATGCACATTCTTACAAAAGCTAAGTAAGTCAGCGGGCCCATGAGTGATATCAAAGCCAACAAGAGTGTATCTCACATCCCCATAGGGAAGCCAAATGATAGAAGAAGTATGTTGTGGGATTGTAGAAGAAACAATACAGAGTCTAAATAAAGTTCATGTCTCGCGTCCCCACATAAGGATTCCATGAAGGCTAATTAAGTTTGTGGGGGTGTGGAATAAGGATAAATGGCATTCTTAGTTGAATATTTAGTATCCCACAACCCCACGAAGGAAAGCTAGAAGGAGATTGAAGGCTTGCAGGTATGCGATAGACCTTGGCTGACTTTTCAAAAGGCAAACGTAGTGTCCTAGATATATCAGTGGAATTCCACGTGGATTTCAAAACTAGCCCAACCATTTGGTCAAATTGTGTGGATAACATCAATGGTTGAAATTCAAATTCTAAATATGGCTAACCATGAATTCAATCAACTCACTACATTTATTGTCCAAGGAATCTATTTTTATGACAATTTATTGTCAAATTGATGCATAATTGAGACCTTGCATTCAGAATTGTGTTCGTGCAATCAAGGAGTGCTTTGGAGAGCTAAAATTGTAGAGAATTTCAGAAGAAGTGTGAGGATTGAGGGTATTTAGGTTCTCAAGTGATCTTGGAAAAACCAGTAAGTATTTTTTCTCTTGTTTATCAACATAGGGGTGTAGAGAGGGGGGAGTTCTTCTAAGGAAAGAATAACGAGATGGAAAAAGCTGCACAAAACCCTCCCACAATTGAAATTCATGATGATGAACTAGAGCAAATAGGAATTTCTCAAGTTGAACAGGAAGTTTCCCTATCAAAAGTGGCTCCTTTGTAGAGAAAAAGAATAATTACAAAGAAGGGAGAGGCCTCAGTGCCGAAGGAGAAGGAGAAGGTAGAAAAGAGCCCAAAGAGAGAAAACTTAGGGTCCCAATGAAGAAACGGGAAGCTTAGAAACCCGATATGGTTTTAACACAGTGTTATTAAGTTCCTTAGGAAATATTGGAGGAGCATGTGCAAGTACTTCAGGCCTTTGTTGAAGTGCCTACTATTTCTCCTGCAAAGCCTAATAAGAGAGAAGAGCCTCCATTGTATCAGGACCTATTGGATGTGTTTCCTGCATCCACCATGAGCATCAAGGATAGTGATGACCTAATGGATGGTTGTGTGCAATGTGGTGATGCTCTCATTCCTGAGAGGGGTTGGAACTTGTTTCAATATTTTAACAACAAGGATGAGCAAGTTCCTAGGTCAAATCCATGGAGATTTGATATGGATAAATTCATTGTTCCTGATATCTTTGTAGAGGTGGATTAATAAGGGCTATGACACTGATGTATGATACTTCAAAGACAGTAAGGAATGCTAAAGGCACAGTCTTGGTTGATATAAGCCAAATGGAAATTGTGAATTATTTTGGTCTCACAGGGAGAGCAATTGTAGACATTGATACCAAGAAGTTTGAGCAGGAGTATTAGTTAAGAAGAAAGCATTATAGGGAGAAGGAGGTTCCCCTATTCAGGAAAAGGGATTGGCGTAGTGATGTAGCACCAATAATTCCCATTGAGAAGGAGCCCTTTGTTGTGGAGTCATTTGAGAAATATTTTGTTAAAACTTATTATGCTTTGTGTTAGATTTTGGGGGAATATGCTAAGGAGAAAATGCCAGTAGGGATGATGCTGATAGGAATGAAGAGCAAACATAAATTTGTAAACTTAGAATATGATTATGAAACATATATTTCTTGGTAGATTCCTAAAGGGCTAGTGGGAGTAGTAGATTAGCCCTTGAAGATGAAATTGAAAATTTATTCCCTATTGTCTCATTTAATACTTTTCCAGCACAAGTATGAGTGGAGCCCAAGTCTTCAACTCAAGTTCTATGACAAAAGTGGTGTAGTTTTCCCCATACAAAGGTGGTGTCACATATGGGATATAACATGTGAATATTTGATTATGTTGCATATCATCAACATTTTTTAATGAGGATTATGCCATGGTTGGGTGTGGTGATAAGAAGGATTCCTACTAAGGTCGTGGATTTTCTTAGGCCAAAAGAAAATAAGATGTATGATGAAGGAAGATTTAATTTTGCAAATTGTTTTTTATTCTCTGATTACATAATAATAAGGGTCTATGGATGCCCTCAACCTCCTCACCAATTGTTGGTCTATGTTTCTCATAGATTAGCATTTCTTGAATTCATGTGGTAGATGTTGTGGACACAAACATTTCATTTGGTAGAGCAAAAGAAAGGCTCACTTATTCCCAAATCCACAAGGTTTGGTGAGATTATAGTTGGGGATAAGGTGGTGACTAGACTTTAGAATTATTTGGAAACAAGGTATGCATTAAGGTATGGGAAAAAGAGAAATTTTGACTTGGAAGGATTTATAAGTTGTCTTAGAGCCAAAATTAAAAGAGGGCCTTTCAATCATGACTTGGATTTAAATGAAGATGTAATCATAAATTGCCTTGCTGCAAAGCAAGTCCTCCAAAGAAGAAAGAAATAGGAAATTCTTACAAAGATTAAAAAAGACACAAGGGCTGAGATTCCCAATTTTCAAGGATTCTTTTCCAAAGAGGAGAGGCCTGTCATGAGAATTGAAAATATGTTTGATAAATTTGAGTCTATTTTTATAGAGACCTATAATATTGAAGATGACATGGATCATGAGGAGATAGGGTAACACACTCCACAAGATGTTCCATAGCAGCAACAAGTACCATTTGAGCAGGGGGTACAACAAGAGGAAGTTGTAGGAGGCCAAGCTGGAGGGGGTGTCATTGAAGAGAAATTTGAGAAAATTATTTCTTCACCTCCTAGGGATGTGCAAGAAATTGAATAACCTCAGAGTAGGAGAGCTTTGGACTACCCTTTCCAATTGATCAGTGTAAGGATGAGCGAGAAATTCCTGCTCATATGATTATGTCAAATGTTGACTTTGTCAAGAGACCAGAATTCAAGGCCTTGTGGTTCCCAGTGGTTGGTCCACTTGAGGGAACCCGAGAGATTAAATCATTGGAGGATCTCAATTTATATCATATAATCCCACAAGAAGCTAGGGAAATAGTTAAAGAAAGTAGGATGTTGCTCATACCGAGGTGGAACTTGGAAACAATGTTTTTGCTGGATCAGATAAGATAGCAGCCTGACCCCACTTTCATTGTAGAATTTGAAAAGGAGGGAGGTTACAGTGTGTCAGGATATTATCCGACCATCAAAGCATTATCCCAATAAAAAAAGGCCCCAATTATTGACATGCCAAGAGTCCTGATTGGAGTGGAAGAAAGAAGAGGGGATGGTGGTGCGGGAGCACCTAGTTTTGAGTGCATTTTCTAGATCTTGGTGGGTTAATATTTATTCTAGTTTAGGTTTGTGAATAATGGACTACTAATAGGTCCACTTGTGTGTTGGATATGCATTTGGAGGATGAATGTCAACTAGATCATGTATTTACTCAAATTTGGCTTATGATCCCTTGTGAGCCTAAAGTGGCATAAACTTGCATTTTGTTGTAAAATATCTTGTAACACCTTATTTGGAATTTAGACATGTCAGTTTAGTGTTTGCAAGTTATTATAGGAGGTTTAGGATGAGTAGAAATGCATGGAATGTAACAATGCACATTTTGGCAAAAGTTGTCATTGTTGCTCGACAATATTTTGCAACTTTTTGCATCTTTGAGGACATCGGTGGTTAGGCAACCGATGAAGAGTTGGTTAGGATTCAGATGGCATATAAAATTCTTTCAGAAAGAATGTAAATAGGTTGGCAAAATCCTTGAGCATGTTTGAATACATTGTGAAGAGATTTTCCAGATTTTACCTTGCATTTTCCTTAAATTTTGAGCAACAATCCTTAATGGATTGATTTCACTACCATTCTTTCATGATTTTTTTGTATATGTCATTGTAGTGATCAAAAGCTATTTGTGATAGTTTCTAGTACAAGTTTGAAGTGTGCATTTGATTTTACTTTTCTCTCAGCCTGAGCAAGGATTTAAGAGCCCAATTATGGTTCTAGCTTGAAATCCTTTGAGTTTTGCTCAATAAATCGTGGGATTCGAGCCATGGAACCTTTGTACAGTGTGGATAAGTTTTTTTTTGGCTTGGGAGTCTTTGAAAGGCAATTTGGCATCATTTCCTCGGAGAGCTCATGTTTGGTGTGGACCCTGATTAGTCTCCAAGTGGGAGATTATTGATATGTGGCAACTAATAAGCAAAGTACTGTACACTCAACACATATTCTCACCGGAGTCCAGGGCTAGGTTGGGCCCCAGGAACGTGGGCAATAACTCGTTGCTGGGGTTCGAGGGTGGCAGCCCCCAAGAAATTTATTTTTTGCACATTTTTGTTGATGAAAACCAACATTGTAATAAAACCCTAAAAAGGCCGACTTTGTTTGTTGCCCTAAAAATGCATGTTATAAGCGGTTGGGATGCTTAAGGCATTGTGAGGTTTATGTTCTATTTTTTCTAGATAATAAGAAAGATTGGACGACTGTGTATGGTGGACGTAACCCATTCTGGGTGAACCATGTTAAATCTATGTGTTATATGTGTCCCATTTTATTCCTTTATCTTTTGTATTTAGATCTGCATATAATTGTTAGTTCATATTTGCTTTGGATCTACTTGAAACCCTCCGGTTAGGAAAATGAGTGAAATGTTGCATGTGTTTGTAGGGATGATCAGCTGTGAAGATGCCAAGTATTTGGAATGAGTAAATAATGTGTGGAAGAGCCTATGTGGAAGGTTGGAGGCATGATAGAGTAGGGAAGTAAATAAACCCTTTGAGAAAGACCATAAAGTCCCTAAAACCCTTCATGATGACATTTTTGGGTTCCGTACCTATACGAATAGACTTGACTTTCTCACCTGATGGATTCAAAAGTTCATCCAAAAGGGTATTCTGATAATAAAATATTTTTCTAGGGTCTTTAAGTTATTTTTGAGCAATTCCCCAAAACCCGGTTAGGTAGGGCTAATTGGGGCTTTAGGGCTACTAGGCCTAGAAAATAGGAGAAAGAGGGAGTGATGAAGAAATAAAGGAAAGCCAATTGTAAAACCAGTTGATTGGCATGGAAATACCTTAAGAACACCTACTAAAACCCCTGCAAGTATATGCTAGAATATTCCATAGCTTTGAGGTTGGATTTACCCTTGTGAATCTCAACCATGCTTGAGCGACTATTGAGCACAGTTTGATAGGGAGCACCCCTAGAAAGTTTGAGTATTTTGGTTTGTTGAAAAACTAGTGCAGAGTGAAAGGAGCCCACTAACATATCACTCAAATTCCTATTGAGGAAGGTGAGACTCTCTTTGAGGACCCCTCCCCATCAAAGTGGTATCAGAGCAACTAAGATTTGGGAAGAAGCTAGTTCATATCAGACACTAAGTCAGTAGGAGAAAAGAGTCTAAGGATGGTGACCCATGCAGAGTTACCCAAGAAGGTAGAAGATCAAGAGGAAGAGAATAGACTCCTTGGGGTAAGATTACAACAGTTGGAGAGAAAACTAGACATAGTTGAAGACAAGACTGAGAAAGTGACAATCAAGGTCAATGAAGGGAAGGGTAAAGAAGTAGTAGAAGAGGATAGCACACCTAAACCAGATCCTATTCTACTTGAAGAGCCTTTCCTCAGAGCCATCAAATCCTTAGGAGGAAAATCCTTAGAAGGAGTGCCACTTTTTTTTGGAAAAATGGAACCCAAAGTAGTCATGGAATGGATTGAAGGATTGGAGAATCACTTTGAATGTGATGGGATCAGTGAGGCACAAAAGGTGAAGGTAGCCAAATCTAGATTGAGAGGAGCAACCTTGACTTGGTGGAAGTTCATCAAAGAGGAGAGGAAAAAGGAGGGTAAGACCCAATAGCCACTTGGAAAGAAATGCTAGCCAAGGTGAAAGAAGCATATATCCCAGAAGACTATGAAATCCAATTTCACAAGAGGAGACAAAACTTGAGACAAAGAGACTTAGATGTGAAGAGCTACACTTAGGAATTTGAGAAGTTGTGTTTGAGATCCAAGGTGGTGGAAGATGAAAGCATCAAGGTAGCTAGATACTTGGATGGCTTGAGATGGAATATTCAAGAAGAGTTGAGTTTGTTATGTCCTAGTACTATTCATAAGTGCTATCAATTGGCACTCAAGGTGGAAGAGAAAGGAAAAAAGAAACAAGAGCGAAGCAATAGAGGCAAAGGTAGGGGAAGAGATGGCAAAGGTCAGAGAGGTAGCTTTGGTGGAAGAAGTAGAGACCAAAGATCCAAAGGGTAATCCAAGTTGGTAGAGAAAAGTGGGGATTTCAATAGCAAGAGAAGCTATAGAGAAAGGGGGTCTAGCAACTCTAGTAGAGGAAGGTCTAGTAGATCAGGAAGAGGGTCCTATTTTGTCACAATGAAGTGCTACAATTGCCATCAAATTAGACACTCAGCCTATAGATGTCCTGAGAAGTATTATCCATCCCAAGGAGGTGAGAGGAGAGTAAATTATGCTCAAGAAGATGTAGCAAACATGAAGGAATCAGAAGTAAATTTAGATTCAGAGGTTGGAGAGAATCTTATGATAAGAAGAGTCTTGATTAAAGAACTGGTTAAGGATGAACCTAGCCAAAGGAGATCCTTTTTTAGGATAAAATGCAAGATTATGGGAATGGTATGTAGAGTGGTGGTGGATTCAGGGTCCACAAATAACATAGTGTCAGAGGAAGCAATGAGTAAGATCAACCTAAAAAGAATACCACATAGTGATCCTTATAGGGTTACTTGGCTCAACAAGGGGAATCATGTTCTTGTGAATGAAAAAACTTGGGTGGAGTTAACTATAGGAGGATACAAGGACAAAATATTGTGTGACATCTTGCCAATGGATGTTGTAGTCACATAAATCTGTCCATTTTAATTAAATGAATATTTCATATTTATTTGATTAAATATCCACTAGCCATCAGTTAATTAAATTAATATTTAATTAATTCATCTTCAAACATTCTCCTATTAATTAAATAAATTATTCAATTTATTTTAATTAATTCATTTAACCAAATTCACACTCAATTAAATGAATAAATTCTATTTATTCAATTTAATCCTCTTTCCTCTTTTAAATAAATTAAATAAAACATTTATTTAAATCATTTATTCCCCCCCCCCACCTTGCATTTTCCTACATCTCCCACTTGCCTCCTAAATCCCCTTCCTAAATTCTTCTAGAACCTATCTAATCCTAATCAATTAGCCTAATCCATCCTCTAATTATTATCACATTCCTAAGCAACTTAGAGTCACTTCTCAAAGACTTCAAAGTCTTTGAAAAGCATTAAATGCTTTGTGTGTTCAACAATTTAACCTCCAAAGTCTTCTAAACCACTTAAGGCTCTTACATGACCATTTATGGTTAACCCCCAACTCAACCCTCATGTAACTCATGTGTCTCCTCAAGCATTTATTGCTTTGACCATGGTTATCTGTTTTACCCTTGCACAAGAGTTTATCCATTGGATAAAGACTTTATTCTTTGAATAAAGAATTTATTCACTCAACCCAACCTTGACCTTGACTCCCAAGTTAACCTTCAGGTCATATCAAGCATTTAATGCTTATTCCCTCTCCTCTCAACCTATCTCATATTGACACTTGTCATCCTGGGATTGGGTTGAAAGTCCTCACATGGATTTTATATCATTCAATCCTAATCCTTGTTGAGATTACTCAATCTCAACCATCCATTGCTCCATTTTTCCTATAAATAGAGCCCTTTTCTTCATAATCTAGATCCTAAAAACTTGTATGCATTTAATCTGTAGTGAATTTTAGAGAGAGAATTTTGCATAAATCACATATATTGTCATTTTGGACTAAAATAAATCTTAGTTCATTTCATAATATATCTAATTAGTTTGTTTTACACTTGCATAACATAAGTTATAAGCATTTTCAATCCTGAACCTCCATAAGCATCCATAGTGCAAAAAGCTACTAAGAGCTACACTAATTTAGAACTTGGAGAGGAGAGAAACAAAGGAGAAGGAGCTAAGAGCATGTTAGAAGGCATTTGGAGATGCCTTGTGATATTTGTTTCCCTAGTTATATACTTTAGGATGTTTTTAGTGTCTCTTTTGATATGCCTGTTTAGATTAATTTTTGGTTGAATAACACTAACTTTGATCCTTGCTCCTTGTTGTTTTTGTGTGTTATACGACCACAGGCTTTAATATAATCTTTGCCCCATTTTGCAAAGCATCATTTGGTGAACCCGACGTGAATCCAAAACACAACAACTTATTTTTTGTTTTCAAAAACTAACTTTTGACTGTTTAGCTTGACACATAGGTCGCGCTTTGGTGCTTTTGCTCGCGCTTTAGTGCTATTACAATTTGATATTCTAGCACTATTGAATCTACAATAGTGCTATTGTTCGTATATTAGCACTTTTGAGTCTTAAGTAGCGTGTTTGTCCATGTTTTAGTGCACTTGTTTTTGCTGTTAAAATTTTTAGTTTAGTGCTTTTATCATCATTTTAGTGCATTTGTGTTAATTAGTGCTTCTGTTTTCACATAGAGTGGCGCTATTGTAACAAAACATTGTAAAAGAAGGCCATGTAACCAATAAAATAAATTTTCTTAGGATTGTGGAAGCCCACCATATGGTCGGATTTTACTAACCTTTTGCCTCATGTGCAGGTTTTAAACTAACCCCGTTTGTTACTTAAAATCAAAAACTTTCATTTGGTGCTCTAAAAATCAACAATACAAATTTCATTGCTTTCAAGTTAGGATCCATTTTGTTTTGGTGCTCTAAAACTGAACAACACAAATTTAATTCCTTGCAAGTTAGGATCCATTTTGTTTTGGTGCTCTAAAACTCAACAACACAAATTTCATTTCTTGCAAGTTAGGGATACATTTTATTTTGGTGCTTAAAACAAAACAAGGCAAATTTTCTTTCTTGCATCAAACTTAAAAATCACAATCCACACTTCAAATTTAGTGCAAGTAAAAAGAACAATTCACTTGTTTCAATTTTGCAAAATGATTTTACTTCACGCAAATGTGTTTTTCATTACGTTGATCAGGATTTCAAATTCTAGTTTACTCAAACATATTGCCTTTGAAGTTAAAAAGAACATCGTGGTTGTTGGAGCAACATCTCCAATTAGATAGAAAATCATTGCAATGACAAGTTAAAAAGAAAAAATGTATTTTGTGTTTGGCACACTTGTGCAAAAGAGTTTGGTCGAGTGGTCCTACTTGTAACACATACTATCCTCTCCCTTGGCTTTCGTGGTCCTAGGTGCAAGAGAAAAGTGTTAGTAACACTCAAGTTTTATCTTTTTAAGAGATTCCTACTAAGAGACACATCACTCTTGGGAATGACCTCGCGCAGTAAATCCTTCAAGCCGCAATAGAAATCAGGTGAGAGCGAAAGTTGTAGCCTTGGGTATAGCTGTTCCTATAGTGTAACTTGTCAAAAGGACAAATGTGATAGTTATGATACTAAATGTAAGTACAGATCCAATAGCCAATAAGATGAGAGGGGGGGGTGAATCATACAAACTCAATCTTCCATAAAAACATCAGATTCAACCTCGATAACATATATTTTAGTAATATAACCAAAACTGTTAATCATGCAAACTCAAAAGCATATAAACATCATAAACCTCATAACACCAGATTTAACATGGAAACCCAAATAGGGAAAAACCACTGTGGGATTTCAGACCCACTAAGAAATATATTCTTCTAGAGTATGCTCGGTTAAAAGAAAATCTTGTTAAAGATTACAAACACATTGCTAGATGTGACCCGGTTAAGGGATTTCCCTCAGATCTGTTAGGATCTTCACCTTGTTAGAAGTGACCTTGTTAAAGGATTTCAAACACTCAATCAGAATGTCACCTTGTTAGAGGGTTTTACAAATAAGACTGTTAAGTCCACTCAGTTAAGAGATTTTCTGTTACTTCACAAAATAACAGTAATAAAACATATCTACAACTTCACATCTAAAAATGCTAAAGCAGATTCTTATTTGCTCTATACAATATAGTCATAGGACTTATCTTGTCCCTCTACTGGGCTCTATACTCTGTTATTCAAAATAGGTCTTCAAGCTTCAGTGCTCGGTAATCACTATGTAGCATCCCTATGCATACACTTGCCCGCATATACTGTTTATCAACAGTTCCCTATTTATAAACAATTAGCTAACCACTTAATCTCCTTGATCACATTTCCTATGATCAATCATAGCCATCAAATCCTCAAACTTGACCAGGTTCAATGCATCTTTTGGTCTGAAAACGTTTTACCCTGCCTTGGAACATGCATACATTTCTTGGAACTTGTGCTAGGGTATTACGGTTCAATCTAAACTGTAGATCTTCCTGCCGATCTTCCATTGCCATAGATTCTTAACAAACTTTATTTATGACATACCAATCATTTAAGCAACTCCAGCTCATTAGCTTCCTTCATTAAATAATGCATGTAAACATTTAATGCATTCTGTTACAGCTTGGTTACAACTCGGTTATAACTCGGTAAATACTAAACTTCACTCGGTAGACATTCCGCCTTCATTAACCGATAGCGATAACCTTAGGGTTTACCGACTAGGTTCCTTAGGGTTTACCGATTAGGTTCTTTGTTTGGTAACATAGTATAGTATTAACCTTACAATTTATAACATATGTATGATGTCGAAACAATCTAAACATCATGATCTCATCATTGTCTAACTCGGTAATAGTTTCCCATTGAATACCTTATCCATCCCCTTATCCATCATAAACTTTCTATGTCTTTTACCAACACCTTTATACTCTTCAAATCATATTTCTCAAGATATGGCAACATCATACTGAATCAGAAAATCAATTTCTTGACATCAATGACAAAATAATAATATTAAGATAGTAGACATCCTTAATTAGTTGTATCCATAATCATCAACAACCTTCTCAATATCCTTTATTGAACTGTCAACAATCCTTCGTTATCTGTTATAATGCTAAATTTCCAACAATCTTCCCCTTTGACATTGATGGCAAAACCAATTGAGTTGACCTTAAAAGATTCGGATTGTTGTGATTCTGAAATGCTGAAATGCTCTCTTGCTGTCAATAGATTTTCTCCCCCATACATTAGACTTCTCCTATTTTCTTCAGTTTTATGTCCAATCTCAGTCTTATCCCCTTTCTCAATTTTCTCCCCCTCTGACAACAATGCCAAAAAGTAAAGAACTAAAACATAATTTCTTCTTGTATGAAGTGAATTCCTGCTCTAATGTGTCAATTTAGTGTCGGCCAGAGCATTTTGTCTACAATTCCTATTCCTTGTATTATTTCCTACATTATTTCCTATAATATTTCCTGTACACCTTTAGAAAAAATCCTAAAGTGTGTAAATCAACATCAACTCCTAAAAGATATTCGATAGAGTCATCGGATTGGTGCTTTCACCGAACTCGGTTAGTGAGTAGAAGATAGGCATAGGACCCCTAACTTACTTCTGAGATATTCAAAAGTGTCCCTTGGTTGTGGTTTGGTGAAGATATTTGGTATTTGTTCCTCTGTGCTAACATATTCCAACACCACTTTCTTCTCTTGAGCTTCTTCTCTAAGATAATGATATTTGATAGAGATGTGCTTTGTCTTAGAGTGCATAACGGGATTTTTTGAAATGTTAATGGCACTAGTATTGTCACAGAATATAGTTACTAGCTCAGTAACTTTCTCATTTATACCTTCCAACAATTGTTTGATCCATGCAATGTTAGTACATCTCAATGTTGTAGCAACGTATTCAGCTTCTGTTGTTGACTGTGAAACACATCCTTGTTTCTTGCTAAGCCAACTCACTAGTCTTTCTCCTAAAAAGAAAGCTCCTCCACTTGTGCTTTTTCTGTCATCAATGTTGCCTACCTAATCAACATCAGTATAAACTTTTAAATCAAATCATTTCCTTTCTGATATACTAAGCCATAATCTTCAGTGCCTTTCAAATATCTAAAAATTCTTTTGATTGCTGTCATGTGTGTTTCCTTAGGATCTGCAAAGAATCTTGCAACTTTACCTACTGCATGTGCTATGTCTGGTTTGCTGTGAACAACATATTGTAGCTTTCCAATCATGGATCGGTAAAGTGTCTCATCAATAGATGTAGATTCATCATTCTTTGATAATTTACAGTTGGTAGTCATAGGAGTACTTACTAGTTTTGAATCCTCCATTCCAAATTTCTTCAAGATTTCCTTTATGTACTTGGGTTGAGTAATGAAAATCTCATTTTTCATTTGCAGTATCTGTAAACCTATAAAATACTTTATCTCACCGATTAATGACATCTCAAATTCTTTGCTCATTTCATTTCCAAAGTTCTTGCATAAAGAGTCATTTCCACAAAATATAATATCATCAACAAATATGGCTGAGATTAGTATTCCATTATCATCATTCTTCATGTACATATTGTTCTCACTTGTCCTTATAAAACCAATCTTAATCAAATAAGAGTGCAATCTTTCATACCATGCTCTAGGTGCTTGTTTCAAACCATATAAAGTTTTGTTCAATTTACATACCTGATCTTTATTCTTGTCTTCAACAAATCCTTCAGGTTGTTCAATAAAAACTTCTTTTTCTAATATTCCATTTAGAAATGCAGATTTGACATCCAATTGATATACCTTGAAGTTTTTGAAAGCAGCATATGCCAACAATGTTCTTACTCCTTCAAGTCTAGCAACAGGTGCAAAATTTTCACCATAATCAATTCCTTCTTCTTGAGCATAACCTTTGCAAACTAGTCTTGCTTTATTTCGAATGACCTCTCCTTTTTCATTTAGCTTGTTTCTAAAAATCCACTTTGTACCAATTACATTTTTGTCCTTCGTTCTTGGGATTAGTGTCCATGTGTCATTCTTCTTGATTTGGTCAATCTCTTCTGTCATAGCATTTATCCAATCTTCACTGTTAAATGCCTCTTTCACTATTCCTGGTTCAAATTCAGATATCAGACATGTGTTCTGTCTCAGTTTTTTCCTTGTCATCACTGGATCATCCTTATCTCCTATAATTTGACTTGGTGCATGATTTCTTCTGACATACTTGGCTAATATAGGCTCGGTAGGCTCTGTATGATCTTCTTCATCACTCGGTAACTAGATATTCTCTTCATTTTCTTCAACATTTTTCTCGGTAAGACTTATCGGTTGAACATAGACAAATTCATCATAGTCTTCTGGTTCCTTGGAATTTCCTTCATCATTTCTTTCTACAAATTCATCAATTTTCACATTTGCACTTTCTACTATTTTGTTAGATGATTTGATCAGACATTTAAATGCTTTGCTTCTAGAAGAATAACCTAGAAATGTTCCTTCTTCACTTTTCTGATCAAACTTGCCATTTCTATCATCTTTGTGAACATAGCATCTACTTCCAAAGATTTTAAAATAACTTACATTGGGTTTCTTATCATACCAGATTTCATATGGTGTCTTCAAAGTACCTTTCTTCAATTGTACTCAGTTCAGGATGTAAACTGCTGTGCTTATTACTTCTCTCCAAAATGTTTGAGGCACTTTCTTTTCAATCATTAGTGTTCTAGCACAATCCACAATAGATCTATTTCTTCTCTTAGCTATTCCATTATGCTGTGGAGTTATTGGTGCAAAGACTTGTCTTTTAATACCATGATCATTGCATAATAAGTTGAATTTATCTTATGTGAACTCTCCTCCTCTATCCAATCTAAGACATTTCAGTTGTCTTCCTGTTTCATTTTCAACTCTTTCCTTGTACCATTTAAACATTTGAAAAGCTTCTGATTTTTCTTTTAAAAACATTACTGACATCATTCTTGAATAGTCATCCACAAATAATATGAAATATTTATCACCATAATAACTTTGAACTTTCATAGGACCACAAAGATCAGTGTGCACAAGATCTAAAATTCCCTTAGAAGTGTAAGACTTACTTGTAAAGCTTGATCTTGTCATCTTACCCATCTGGCATCCTCGGCACATAGCATTCTCTGGTTTTTCAAGACTCGGTAGACCTCTTACTCGGTGCTTCTTACTTATTTTGATCAGATTATCAAAATTTACATGACAAAACCTTTTATGCCATAACCAGGTATCATCTATCTTTGCATAAAGACATTTATTCTGAGTTGATTCAAGATGAAATGTATTACCTTTTGTTTGTGTCCCAGTAGTAGCTAACTTTCCATTCTTGTCATGAACTTTGACAATTCCTTTCTGAAATTCTATTTGGTAACCTGTGTTGTTTAGTTGTGCTACACTCAACAAATTGTATTTCAAACCTTCAACCCAATAAACATCATTACATTTAGGATTGTCAAGAAGTGTTATGGATCCTTTACCTCTTACCAAACATGGTGCATCATTACCAAATCTAACATAGCCTCCATCATAATCTTCTAACATAACAAACTTGTGTTTATCTCCTGTCATATGATGTGAGCATCCACTATCTATGATCCAAGAATCATTAGTGTTTACGTGAGATATCGGGGCTTTTTCTTCATACTTTTCTTCATCTGATCCATCTTTGATAGCCACATAAACTACTTCCTCTGTATCAGTGTCCTCTGATTTATCATCATTGGATTCCTCATCGGCTATTAAGCATGTCTTTCTATCTCTTCTTATGAAGTCTCGGTGTCCTCTGTAATGATTATCTTTTTGTCTGTCATCTTGGTAATCTCTCTTTTCAATAGAATCTTTGTTAGGATAGTTAGAAGCTACATGTCCTATTTTATCACAATTGAAACATTTCAAAGGTAGTTTTCCTTTATACTTACCTTTGCCTCTTGGTAACCTTCTGGCTAATAGTGCTTCAAACTCTTCCTGCTTTCTAATTTCCTCATACAGTTTGTGTACTTCTTCCATGTTCTTACGAAATCTTTCACTTGCTCCACTGTGATCTCCTTTAGAGTGCTTATACTTTCTTTCATTGTAATCATTAGATTCATCAAGATGAAAAGAACTAAATGCAGATTCAACTTTATTTACTGAAGATCCACTGTTATCAAAGTTACTTAATTCAAATGCATGTAGCTTACCAATGGTAGCATCTAAAGAAATTGACATATTAGGTATATACCTTAATTCATTGATTGTAGAGACTCGTATTGCATAAGCTGGTAGAAGGGTTCTTAACAACTTACTTGGTATATCCTTTTCTTCAATAGTCCCACCTGCTCCTTTGATTTGATTGACAATCTCTTTTAGTCTTGTACTGTACTGAGTTATGTTCTCACCTTCATTCATCCTCATGGATTCAAGTTGTCCTCTTAGACTATCTACTTTTTCTCTTTGAACATGTTCATCTCCTTCATACACAGATATGAGCTTATCCCACATTGCCTTTGCATCATTGCAGCCTTCTAGGTCATTAAACTCTGAGTCGGTCAATGCAGATGCTATTTCAATCATTGCTTGGATATGTTCTTGCTTTGCCTTTATCTATTCCATTGTCAATAGATAGGTGCTCGGTGTAACAAAATCATTCTCCAGATAGTATACAACATATTCTCCAACTCTTGACAGATGCATCTTCATTCTTTTCTGCCATGTAGAGAAACTTGACTTGTTCAGCTTCGGTGCATCCCTCTTATACATCTTTGGATCTTTAACTCAAGTGCCTTTAAACTTTTCTTCTGGAGTCCAAGGCTCTGATACCAATTGATAGTTATGATACTAAATGTAAGTACAGATCCAATAGCCAACAAGATGAGAGGGGGGGGGGTGAATCATACAAACTTAATCTTCAATAAAAACATTAGATTCAACCTCGGTAACATATACTTTAGTAATATAACCGAAACTGTTAATCATGCAAACTCAAAAGCATATAAACATCATAAACCTCATAACACCAAATTTAACATGGAAACCCAAATAGGGAAAAACCACTGTGGGATTTCGGACCCACTAAGAAATATACTCTTCTAGAGTATGCTCGGTTAAAAGAAAATCCTGTTAAAGATTACAAATACATTGCTAGATGTGACCTGGTTAAGGGATTTCCCTCAGACTTGTTAGAGTCTTGCACTTTGTCAGAAGTGACCTTGTCAAAGGATTTCAAACACTCAATTAGAATGTCACCTTGTTAGAGGGTTTTACAAATAAGACTGTTAAGTCCACTCAGTTAAGAGATTTTCTGTTACTTCACAAAATAACAGTAATAAAACATATCTGTAACTTCACATCTAAAAATGCTAAAGTAGATTCTTATTTTCTCTATACAATCTAGTCATAGGACTTATCTTGTCCCTCTGCTAGGCTCTATACTCTTAATTCAAAATAGGTCTTCAAGCTTCAGTGCTCGGTAATCACTATGTAACATCCCTGTGCATACACTTGCCCGCATACATTGTTTATCAACAGTTCCCTATTTATAAACAATTAGCTAACCACTTAATCTCCTTGATCACATTTCCCATGATCAATCATGGCCATCAGATCTTCAAACTTAACTAGGTTCAATGCATCTTTTGGTCTGAAAACATTTTACCTTGCCTTGGAACTTGCATACATTTCTTGGAACTTGTGCTAGGGTATTGCGGTTCAATTTGAACTGTAGATATTCTTGTCTATCTTCCATTGGCACAGATTCGTAACAAACTTTATTTACGACTTACCAATAATTTAAACAACTCCAGCTCATCAGCTTCCTTCATTAAATAACAC
The DNA here is from genome assembly GCF_030272615.1 of Cryptomeria japonica. Lineage (NCBI taxonomy): Eukaryota > Viridiplantae > Streptophyta > Pinopsida > Cupressales > Cupressaceae > Cryptomeria > Cryptomeria japonica. Next base: position 510,793,946 of record NC_081408.1, read on the forward strand.
ATGTAAACATTTAATGCATTCTGTTATAGCTCGGTTACAACTCGGTTATAACTTGGTAAATACTAAACATCACTGAGTAGACATTCCGCCTTCATTAACCGATAGCGATAACCTTAGGGTTTACTGACTAGATTCTTTGCTTGGTAACATAGTATAGTATTAACCTTACAATTTATAACATATGTATGATGTCAAAACAATCTAAACATCATGATCTCATCATTGTCTGACTCGGTAATAGTTGCCCATTGAATACCTTATTCATCCCTTTATCCATCATAAACTTTTTGTGTCTTTTACCAACACCTTTATACTCTTCAAATCATATTTCTCAAGATATGGCAACATCATACTGAATTAGAAAATCAATTTCTTGACATCAATGACAAAATAATAATATTAAGACAGTAGATATCCTTAATCAGTTGTATCCATAATCATCAACAACCTTCTCAATATCCTTTATTAAAATGTCAACAATCCTTCATTGTTTGTAATAATGCTAAATTGCCAACAAAATGGGCCTCACCACAAATTACAAGGCTCTTAAGTGAGTCACTCCAGAATGAACTTATGTCCAAAAACATAAAAAATTACTAAACAGTTTTAAGTAGTAGCCCACCCATTCTATTGATTGAGGATATTTGTGATAAATTCAATGCAAGAGCATAAATGGTTTTGCTCCCAAGATACTTACCACACATATATCCTTGAGTAGAAACATAGCTTTTTGAAAAGTCACTTATGGCTTGATGAAAGTGATGAATCCCCCATCATAGGGATCATCTATTTGCTACGCTCGTGCAAGACTTAGTATATCACATCCTTACATGCCACGACGAGATTCATAAGGTATGCAGTACCAAAGTCGAAGAAATATCAAGACATGGGCTGAAATTATCGCAACTGGCCCTTTAACCTTAGGGATAAAGAGTGTTTGAAGTGTTTTTATTTTAGTCAAAGACCAAGTGAAAATTGAGCTGACTTAAGGATTTGGAAAACACCTAAAATACATTTGAAGGAAAGGGTCATAAAAATTTCAAAAGATTGGGTTGATCTAGACCCATACTTATTTGTGCCTTTTGAGGCAACATTCTTGTGTTTGTGTGCTTGCTTTGTTTTCTTGTCAAAGAAACATCATAAAATCCAAAATCCAAAACAAGTATTCATCCAACACAAACATTTTCAAAAATATCTAACACAAAAAAAGCAACAACAAAAGTATCAAACTATATGACCATTCTTCACATCTTGAGAAAGAAGAATCTTCATCAACACATCAACTTGAAGAAAAGACCATTAAGCTCAAAGGCTTTTATCAAAAGGAGGAAATTATTCTATCTTAATAGACAAATCTTTGTCTCTCATAGAAACTTCTTACGTCACATGCGTCTTTACCTTCAAGGGAAATCAAACAAATTTGATCTAGAATCATTAAACCGCAGAGCTTTTGTGCAATATCGAGATTTGAGTTATCACAAGAAAAAAGGAGGCAAAATCAATCCTGATTTCTTTCCCAATATTTGCATCACATATAACTCAGTTAGGGTAGAACCACCAATCCCTAAACAAGACGAGGAAGAATTTGTTCCTTTTGTAACACAAAGTTTCTATTGAAGTTAAACATTTCATCCATTACCACATTCACATCATTACTCCGTACCAACTCTTAAAACATCAAAAGGTTTTTGTCCTAAGTTCTATTTTAAAAATTGCTTGAATCAAATGCAAACACATCACTTTTTAGAGTGTCTCTACATCTAGGGTAAACTCATCCTAAGAGGCATTTCTACGCAGGTTAAAACTAGTCTATGAGTGCAATCCTCTCATTACTAGGTAGTTGAGTCTGTAACACATCTCAAATCTCTCTAAACCTTATCACATCAAACTTTGTCAAAAACAACAAGCAATTCAAGAAAGAACTTTGGTAGCATCTACCTTTAGTTCTAGGGATCCGTATGCAAAACATTCCACCAAAATCAATCTTTCATTTCATCACCAACTCATCATCATTTTCATCAAACTTCAACAAAAAACTTATAAACAAAATGGCTCATACCAGGTCCAGATCTAGACAACAAGAAATTGAAGAGGAAGAGGAAGAAAATATCAATGAGTTCCAAGAAGCCCTTGGAGGAAATGCAAATGATGAAAATCTAGGCACTCCTACTCTTGCGGCAATAGAAAGGGCACAACACAATCCTCTCTTTAATAGAATTTTTGATGAGATACTCAAGAGTAATGTTGATGCTCACTTTTTAAGACTTTCTCAAGAAGGAGCTAAACTACCCTCTGACTTTGACGTTGCACAACTAAGACAAGCATCAGAACGCCAAAGTTGTAATGAGGATGAAAGAGGTTGAGATCACAATAGATATAACCTTCATCAAGGTAATCCTCCACCTCCACCTCCTCCTCCTCCAATGAAATAGACATGTGGTGGCAACAAGTCAAAAATCTCACCCAACAAATTCATAGTGGTGTAAAAACCAATCAATTTTCACTCAATGACATTTGTCCCTATCCCTTTGATAGGAATCTTCATATGCCACCTTTTCCGCGAGGGTTTGAAACACCCAAGTTTGAAAAATATAGAGGAAAAGGAGATCCTCATGATCATGTTAGAGAATTCCATTCAGCTTGCCTCGAAGTGGCATATGAGGATACTTACCTAATGCAACTTTTTCCCCAAAGATTGGGAGGAACAAACACATCATGGTTTTCCCAATTACCAGGTGGCATTAGGACATTTGAAGAGCTAGTCTAGAAGTTCCTGGCACATTACTCACACAATATTAAACATGATATCAGAATGGCTGATCTATGTAACACTAAACAAAAACCAGGTGAGCTATTTTCAGTCTTTCTACAATGATGGCGTCAAATTTCTAGCAGGCATTCTCTTCAGTTACCTAAAAAAGATCTAGTGGAAATATTTATTTCCAACTTAAATGACGAAATGGAATTTCACCTAGACATAAAAGACACAAACTCTTTCAATGACATGATCACCAAAGGCTTAAAATGTGAGCAGGCTCTCATAAAAAAAGTGCTTCTCAAGATATACAATGAGCCAAAGGATGGACCTCGCCCGTGCTTCAATAGTGACAAGCCTAACTTTTGGAACAAAAAAAAAAACATCGTCAATGATGGGGTTGTGGATGCAAGAACTATCAAAAGTGCACAACTTGTGGTTTGATTTACAGGATAGAATCCCCCACCCAAGAATAACATAGTTGCTCCTCCAAATCAAGGCCGCAACACATCTCAAGAGGAACCCAGACAATGTCAACAAAATTTTAAACCAAAATAAACATACACTCCCTTAGGGGAACCCATCGAAACAATGTTACGACAATTGGTTTCTCAAAATCTAGTTACCTTACCCAAATCATCAAATTATGAACCTCAAGTCAAACTGTCATGGTGGAGGGATACTAAACATTGCGATTTCCATCAAGGGAAATGACATAAGACAAGCAATTGTCACAGATTAAAAGATCTTATTTAGGATCTTATTGACTAAGGAGAAATCAAAATTGAAGGAAATGACCCAAAGACAACAAACAATGATCATCTCATGTTTAAAAATCCACTTCCATCATAAGATCAAAGGGGTCCTTCCACTTCAGGGAGAAACACAGATACCACCAATTATACGCAAGCCGCATATAATTACACTATGAATCACCTATATGACGCCAGTGAACAAATTGCAACTATTACCATCAAAAATCCCAGCTCCACTTGCAATGTTGTTACAAGGTGTAGCAAGATTACCATAAAAGAAGCTCCATAAGGCACCCCATCTATCCCAAAGCAGTATAACCTTGTGGACAAATTAGACAAAACACCCACACTAATATCTATCTTAGAGCTATTACGCCTATCTCCATCCCATAAAACAATCTTGGATCAAGCTCTCCAAGAGGCGTCAGTCCCTGCAAACCTAAATACAGATTAGTTCCAAGCCATGGTTGGAAATCTAAGGTCATCACCTTGTCTCACTTTTTCTGAAAGTGACAACTCCTCCTTCCAGCAACCTCATAATGCCTCACTCCACATTGAAGGGTTTATCAACTAACATAGGATCAAGCGAGTCTTGATCGATAATGGAGCAAGCCTGAATATCTATACTCTACAATTACTCACAACTTTGGGATATGCAATTGAATCAGTAGATCCCCGTAAGAAGATCACAATCAAAGCCTATGATGATGCAAAGCGTTCATCCAAAGGAGTTGTGGGGCTACCAATCTGAGTGGGCCCTATGGTGAAACACATCATCTATCAAGTTCTGGACCTTCCTCTGCCATACAATTTATTGTTAGGAAGACCTTGGATACACACCATGCAAGCCGTTCCATCCACCCACCATCAGTGTATCAAGTTCCCGCATAATGGTATAGAAATCACAATCCTAGGTGATGCAAACCCCTTTGCATATTGTCATAATATAAGTCATCAACCAGAGATTACTGTTTCCAATAACAAAGAAGCCATCTCATCCACATCATATGTAAGTCGAGCCTCTCTTTCTAGTTCAAACACCACTATACCCAAGCAAGAGAAGCTCAAAATGAAAATAGCAGAGGAAGGTCCTTCAAATCCCACTGGTTAAACCAACATGTACTTTGACACCATTCATCCTTGGAAAGAGTCAAGAAGAAGAGACCAGAGATGAGGACTTAGCAGAATGGACCTATAAAGATCTTATCACAACAAAAATCCCACAAGCTAAGCTTCCCATAGATCAGTGCGGAAAAGGCCTTCTCATTATGCAAAGAATGGGTTATGATGGCCAGAGTGCTTTGGGACCTTGCAAGCAAGGATGACATGAACCACTGCAGCCAGAATTAAAGCCCAAGTATAATGCAAACTTGGGTTTTCAAAAGGAGATCCTTCCTAAGCTCAAATTCAAAGGAAAACCCAACCAGCTTCTATATCAGCCTAATACAAAGAGGTCACCTTTGATTAGAAAAGAAGCATCAAACACCATAGCAACTACCCCATTGAGGCTAAAAATCCTAGCAAGACCATCTTCAACACCAATCATCCCACCAATCAAACCAGCAAACCCCTTAGCAGCAACAATAACATCAATAGCACCATTAGCAACAACAACTGTATTAGAACCCACAGCAGTATCTATGGCATCAACAATTCCAGCAGAAACAATAGAGACAACACTACTAATACTCCCCGTATCAGATTCGTTAATCCCCATAATCCTTCCTGCAACATCGATTATTTCATCTACAAAGGTACATCAACCGATCACACCTGCAGTGTTTAACTCAAAGGATATCCCAGTATGGTACGGTAACCAGTTACTGGAAAGTGACTTAGAAATTGACTCACATGAGTGGGAATTTGATTCCATATAGCTTAATACTTCAGATGAGGAAGACACATCACTACCTCCACCCCACAAAGACATCCCTGTTTATGGAGAAGCATAGATAAAGACCTCTTGGGTTCTTGAGCTGCAAAACTTCTTCCACAGACCCTACATCACATCCTACGCCCAATTCTGATAGGGAGTGTACTATCAGTGACCTTCACCACAATGTCTTAACCCTCACTGATACATCTAACAAACTTAACCTAATTGATGAAGTAATACCCATTATCCATCCTGAACTCATCGAATGGAACCAACCTAATCCCCCATGTCTTGACCTTTTCCAAAATGATGAGGCGATCATTGACTTTTTGGAACTACGGGATAACATACCAAGCGGGGATGACAAAGCTAGATTTTCCATTGAACTTAATAGTGCAACATACTTTAGGGTGGATGCCAAACCTTTCAGTTGAAAAAATATAACAATAAAACATGGATCTTCCAGTGAAAACCATATTGTGGCACTATTTGATCCCACAAAGTAAAAAGAAAGAGCGTATCCAATGGTGAAAACCTCTCTGAGGCACCAAAGGATGAAAGGTTTGACATTCTCCCTTCTAGTACATAGTCGGAATGATCGACAATTCTCATTGAGGAAACAAAAGAATACAACGTGGAGACTCCTGAAACTCCTCACCACATACATCTGGCATCTCTTTTAACTCCAGAGGAACAACCTAAGTTTGTAGAGTTCTTCCAGAAATGTCAGATCAACTTCGCATGATCATATGTAGACATGTCTGGGCTTGATCCTGATTTAGTCATGCATCACCTCACTGTAGCGGAAGGAGCCAAACTTGTCAATCAAAAACTTCGCAAGATGCATCCTCAGATTGCGGTATTAGTCAAAGAAGAACTCAAGAAACTCCTAGATGTTGGTTTTATTAGACCAATTGATTATGCAAATTGGATATCCAATATTGTGTCTATTGGCAAACCAAATGGGGGCATTTGTATCTATACTAACTTTAGAGATTTGAAAAGGGCATGTCCTAAAGATGACTTCCCCCTACCAAACATCGACATAATAGTGGACCTAATAGCAGGTCCTGCCATGCTTTCACTCATGGATGACTTTTCAGGATACAATCAGATAAAGATTGCACCAAAAGATCAACATAAGATGGCCTTCACATGTCCATGGGGAACATATTGCTAGAATGTAATGCCTTTTGGTCTAAAGAATGCATGAGCAACCTATCAAAGAGAAATGACCACCATTTTTCATGACATAATGCATACCATAATGGAAGATTATGTGGATGACTTATTGGCAAAATCACTCACAAGAGAAGGTCATCTGGACATATTAGAGCAAATATTTGACAGATTGGAACAATACCATGTTCGACTCAACCCAAAGAAATGTGTCTTTGGAGTAACCTCAGGGAAGCTTCTAGGATACATTGTCTCAAGCAAAGGTATTGAGGTTGATCTTGCAAAGGTCAAAGCAATCATGGAAATGCCACCACCAAAGAACATCAGTTAGCTAAGGACATTACAAGGACAACTACAATCCATCCGAAGATTCATTGCATAACTAGCAGATAAGTGTCACCCCTTTACACACCTGTTACACAAAAACATCTGCTTTCAGTGGGATACTAGATGCCAGCAAGCATTCCAGATGCTTAAAGAATATCTCATGAATACACCATTGTTGATCCCACTAGATCCAAGTAGGCCTTTATTACTCTATATATCAGAAACAAGTATAGCATTGGGAGTGCTACTAGCTCAACACAATACTAAAGGGAAAGAGTGTGTTGTTTACTACATCTCTCGTACACTAGTTGGCTATGAACTCAATTACACACCTATTGAGCGAGCTTGCCTAGCAGTAATCTTGGTAGCCACTAAACTAAGGCACTATCTGTTAACACATAAAGTAAAGCTCATTGCAAAAGATTGATCTACTAAAGTATTTACTCAGCAAAGCAGTATTGACAGGTTGCTTAGCCAAGTGGGTGATGATTCTCAGTGAATTTGACATCAAGTATGTGGACCGTAAAGCTATCAAAGGACAAGTCATTGTAGATCAGTTGGTTGATGCACCACTCATTTCCAATTTTCCAGATGAAGAGATATCCATGATCACAACAACACAACCATGGAAACTATACTTTGATGGTTCATACACTAGGCATGGCTCAGGGGCAGGCATTTTGTTTATCACACCTCAAGGTGAAAGCATCCCAAAGTCTTATAGGATCACATTTCTATGCACAAACATCATAGTAGAGTATGAGGCCTTGATCACAGGACTCAAGCTAGCCATACAATGGAAGTTACAAGAACTACAAGTATATGGAGACTCCCAATTGGTCATTCGACAAGCAACTGATGAATATCAAACTAAAGATGACAAACTCATGTCGTACAAACAAATGGTGGACAGTCTAAAGGCATCATTTACTACTATCACCTTTGAGAAGATACCAAGAGATTAGAATTGAGTTGCTGGTGCTATGGCTACCATTGCATCGCTCCTAGATCTTCCATAGAATTCAACATGCTACGAGTTCTTGGTAGAACAACTCTGGATCCCCGCTTATGATATCCCTGAATCTGAGATGATATGTCACATTATCAGTTTTGAATCTCCATGGTACGGTGAGTTATACACCTACCTACGCAATCACACACTTCCCCTTAACCAATCGAATAACTAATGTAAAACCTTCATTTGCCAAACAAATCGATATACCATTATTGCTGAAACCATATACCGACGCAGTCTTGATGGTACTCTCCTTTGATGTCTGGAACAAGATGAGATAACAAAGGCCTTGGAAGAGGTACATGAAGGAATTTGTGGAACTCATGCAAGCGGCCCATCACTAGCCAAGAAACTCTTGCGCACTAGATACTATTGGCCATCCATGGAAAAAGACTCCTACTACTTTGTCAGAAAGTGCAAAAAATGCCAAGTTCATGGATACCTGATACATGCACCAACACATGAGTTGCAACCAATCACAACACCATGGCCTTTTTGTCATTGGGGACTTGACCTTGTGGGTAAAATTCATCCATCTTCATCCAATGGCCACAAATTCATTATTATGGCCACCAAATACTTCATAAAGTGGATCAAAGTTGTTCCACTTACCCAAGTCACTGACAAGTAGATCGCCTCATTCATCCTTAATTACATCATCTGTCGGTATGGTGTACTGATGTCCATCATCATAGATAACAGGCTTCCTTTCAAAAAGCAAGATGTCCATGAACTCTGTGAGAAATTTCACATCCAACACCGCTTTTCCACTCCCTATTACCCACAAGACAATGGTTAGGCCGAAGCATCAAACAAGAACATATTGAAAATCCTCAAGAAAATAGTCAGTGATGCTGGTCGTGATTGGCATGTTCAATTGAATCTAGCACTATGGGCATATCGAACTAGCATTTGAACCCCTACAGGCGCAACTCCCTACTCATTGGTCTATGGAGCAGAGGCTATTTTACCTATTGAGGTCAAGATACCATCTCTATGGGTTTCCTTGCATAATCTTATAGATGATGAACCATATAGAGTATCTCATCTTCGGGACTTAGAGCTACTTGATGAGAAATGACAAGTTGCATACAATCACCTCAAAGCTTATCAGCAGCGCATGAGCATAAGCTATAATCATCGGGTTAGACCTCGCACATTTGAAGTAGGTGATCTTGTTCTTCGAGAGAATCCTCATAACCAACCAAACAAAGAACATCAGGGAAAGTTTGAATCAAACTGGCTAGGTCCATATGTTATCACTATTGTATTTGTGTCCGGGGCATATCAGTTGGCTACGTTAGAAGGAGAACCGCTAGCAGATCCAATCAACAAAATGCACCTCAAATAGTTTTATACATAAGTTGCACAGAGCATCAAGCTCCCATACATACTGGAAAAACACCAAAAACATTCAGATAAATGACCTGAAGAAAATACAAAAACATGAAAATAGTAAAGAAAAATCATACATCCAAATAGTGAACAATCACTCCGGTGGCACCTTGGGTAAGTGCGATGGTAAAAACCTGGCAAACAGGCACCACTCGTAAAGGCTATGGCTCCATTGTCTTTCAGGATTGTTGCAATCACATTCGTAACATCCACACATCCATCTGTCCAAACCATGGCTTGTTATTGATCTGCAATCAAGGATAGTACTTCATGCATCTTGCATCCTGCTTTTCCATAGTCATATCTAAACTGGGGGCAATACCCTTAACCTATTTGATGGAAGTGGATTCCACATTATTGGGTAATTCATTGGTTCTTCATTCAAAACTATGTCTCAACAAACTCCAAAAACATTTAAAACAATCATCAAAATGCCAAAAACATTGGAAAACTATCTCACAAAATCCAAAAACATGAGAAAACATCAATCAATAAAAAACATGGCAACATTGTACATACATTTTTCAAAGCAGATACGAAACAAGCATTGTGCAATACTCAAAAGATGACCACTTATCCGATCAACCAAACAATCAACATCAATGCACCCACTATCTTAAACAAGGATGCATCCTTCCTTACCAAAACAAAGACAAGATGACATTTTCTTTGACAAGAAAATTTTGTTTAAGCTATCAAATACTTGGTTGATTTGTAGGTTATTCATTTGTTTATATATATCAAGTTCCTACAACATTGTTTGTGTATCTTTTGTGATTTATTCCAATGAAGTACAGGGGCATGTCCTAATGGTGTCTACATGGGAAGTTCACTAAGCTACATGATCTTATGCGAAATATAGTCATAGATCACTATGGCTTGTGACTACAACTTATACCTCGACCATATGAGCATGAACCATTATCGAGGGTCCATATTCTTTATTCTTTATTTATGTTGTTTGCTTATAGGTACCATGCTCAATCCTTGGTTCCTCCCGCCTCATCCAAAATGGTTTATCTCTAATTACAGTAAGAACTTGTCTTAGGATATGATCGGCAAAAGATCAAGGAAGACATTCCAAGTAATGCATGAAAGGAGATAATCCTTGTTTGTTCCGCAAGCAATACTCAGGTCAACTTGATCCATTATATCAAGTTGCTTGTATTAACTTGTTATATCAAAATTCATGTAAAGCAATACTCAGGTCAACTTGAATCATTGTGTCAAGTTGCTTGTATTTTCTTACAACATTTTTCAAAAGCTCAATGATGAAAATAAAGCACTATGGATCATCGTTCCATCTCATCTGTTTACATTGCATTTCATTCCGTATCACCCATCCATTTACTCATTCATTATTCATATCCATATTTTTGTGTGCAAGTGTAAACAGAATTAATGTGAATAATTATGCAAAAATTGAGTTGGTCTTGGATACAATCACGACAGAGTACTCTGACACATCATCAGTGCATCTTGCAAAGTCTAAACAACCTTGCATTCATCTATCATGATCATATCATCATCATAATTTAGTTGCATTTGCATCAAGTCCATTTCATATCATTTAGATGCATAAAGTTACATATAGTTCATTATCATTTATTGACATTAGTCTTATTATATCATTTTCATCATTGCATAATCATGACATTTAGATTCATTCATATGATACAAATGTCCTTGATTGTATTAGCTATTACTATGCATTCATTTAATATCATTTACAACTCATCATTTATTATCATTTAAACTTATTTTACCATACATTTGTTTAGATTCTCATAGTTGCATACATTTATGTATCTATCCATTATTTAAGTGCATTCATTATATTCATTTAGTATATACTTATACTCATTCATTTCATTTCATTTAGGATTTGTTACAAGAATGCATTCATTCTACTTTTTAACTGCATTAAGGTGCATTTACCCATGAGTTGCATTATCATTATCACTTCATCATATTTTTTACCATTTAGACTTATAAACCAAACCATTTGTTTCCACATAGGTTCATATATTATCCATATACGTCATTTAGAAATCATCATTTCAACATTTGTACTTTACATTTGTTACATTCATCTAGCCAACATATAGATACATTTACATATATAAATCATTCATTTACTGCATTAAATCCTAAAAACATTGCATATCATTATCTCATTGTCTCATCAAAACCCAAAAAACCATCACAATCATCATTTTATTATGTATACATAATCATCATGGCATTACATACATACAACATTACATCACCAACACATCATGCACACATATATAAACCTGCATATACATCATCAACATCACATTCATAAAACATGCATATAGACATCATGGAGGCATAAATCATCATAAAAACATGCATATAGGAATCATCTCATACAAACACATACATATAGCAAGTATAAAGTATCCATCTAAGCATAAAATCATAAAATCATCATCCTGCATAAACATCCATACATGTCATCAAAATGCATATCCTCACAAAAATGGGATCTCCTCATATATCATATCATATTGCCAACAATATACATGTATCAAGAGTACAATTAAGTCCAAAACATCGGCTACCAAGAGCCATCCAAGGTACAATCCAAATGATAAAATAAATGCATACAAAATACTCTCTCAGATGCCACTCTGACTAGATGTTGCATGCCCGTCTCTACCTACTCCCCCACTAGCCCCTGCACCACCTGATCTATCTCTCCGAGGAGGACTCATCACACCACCATTGCTCTGCATCCTCTGAGACCACTCTGATCTTGCCTGCTGCATCTGGGAATAGCTCAGTGCTCATTGACTAGCTTGCACCACCTACTCATATAACCCCCACCAATACTCTATCTTTGCCTGTGCTCGTCAAATCTCCCTCATCACCTCCCTAGTAGGACCATGTGCTCCTAATCCAACCTAGACTCTCTCTTGTAGCTCTGCTAATCTCTCCACTGCATCATCCCTCTCCTACAGCATCACAGTTAGCTCCGACTCTCATGCAAATAGCTGCACATCTCTAGCTGCTACCTTTGCCTCCAAATCCTCTACACGAGTCTATAAATATCCTATCATATGATCTCACAGATCTCCTCCTGTAGCTCCCTCCCCCATATCCATAGGTGCCTCCCCAGTGGCTCCCTCTCCCATAGCTCCCTCCTCTGTCTCCATAGGTGCATGTCCCTCACCTGCATCCCTGCCACCTAATCTCATACCTCCCTATATCAACGGTCTCTGAGATAGTCATAATGGCTTCCCACCTCTCCCTCTCTGCTGTAATCGACCTCCACCTCTGAATCCACCACCTCCTCCTCCTTCTCCATCCCCACCACCACCATCTCCATCACCCCCATCCCCAATCCCCCGTCCTCCTACTACTCTGTGACTTCCTCTCCTCCTCTGTCTCCATCCCCTCTCCTCCTCAAAATCTAGAATCAGCTCTGCCAAATCTGATATCTGAGGAATCGGATGAGCCGCAATATACTGCGTATACTCCTCTGATACACCTACATCTACCATCCCCGACCTCATATGCCATGGTCTCGCCTATAGTGTGCGGAACTCTACCAATTCCTAATCATAGGGTAGCACTGGCCCCCATAAGTACCTCTCTCAGACCACCCTGGCATACTCTCCTGAACCACTAGGAAATCCCTAACTCCGCCCAATTTGTCTCAACACCCTGCCTGGAAGTTGTCTCTCCACATTGTAGGTTGTCCTACCAATGAGGAATCGAGTCATAAAAACATATGGCAATGCCTCCACATCATCCTCCCATGGCTCACACTCAATGTACAACCTCCAGATCACTATATCCAAGTCATCCAGTACCCACTGCCACCACTCTAACTTTCCCAGGTGGGGCTGACTCATCATCCCTCCATACATGTATACATAGGGCTGATCTATTGCTTGGAATCTCAAACTAACTAGTCGGGTAACAGGTAGATGCTCCCATTCCCAAATATGTAGTAACATGATACTGACTCCCAATGAGCCCCTCCCTCGGTATGCAACCTCATGCAGATCCCGATATAAGTGTGATAGCATGCACGGTCCCCATGCAAACCGGGTCCCCTTTGTAGTCATCTGCTCGATCACCTGACCCCAACCAATGGCAAGCCCATGTGACCATCTATCTGGACACAATAGTCCCCCAACAATACCTGATAGCAGTGTAGTAACCGCTCATACAACATGGCTATGTCCTCTCAGGGTATCGATCCATCATCAATATAGACATCCTCCTCAAAAAATCTCTGCACTGCTAGGGTCCCCCATGCTCGGTCATAACTCATCGGCTCTCCTTAGATGAGAATGTGCAAGATGCACCATACATCCTCCAGTGTCACTGTCATCTCTCCTTGCGCTAATTGAAATGTACATGTCTCACTATGCCACCATTCTGCCAATGTTGTAATCAAACCTTGATTCATCCGAATCACGGGCATATACATCACATTGTACAGGCTTGTCACTGCAATGCAATCTACCTCAGCCTTTGTCAACCAATTGCGCAACACCTATGTGGCGAGATGCCTCTCGTGCAACTGTAAGGCGCGAAGATCCTCCTACACAAGTGCATCAACCATCATCATCAATTGTTTTGTTTCGAACTTTCTTAAGTGTAAACCTAGACTATCAATAGATACTTTGATCAAGTATCTTCGGATCTCAACAAGTAAGCAATCATCACACACTTAGACTTCAACATACATTTATCCTAATAACCTAAGTCTCATTAGGGCTGCTATCGTTCAAAACAATTCTCACCTCATCTCTCCATCCATCCATCATTGGTATCAGGAGATTTTTGTTCAAAGAAACTGGGGCATCTATTTTCTTACACAAAAGTGCTATCTTGCACACAATAGCGCTAATATCCTGACAATAGTGCTCAAACAACAATAGCACTATATTAACTACACAATAGCACTACCTCACCACAACATCACTCAATCAACCACCCCATAGCGCTAACAAAACCAAAGTGCTAAAACAGCTATGCAATAGCGCTAACTTTGACAAAAGCACTAAAACCACTATGCAATATCACCATAGTAGCACAATAGTGCTAATTAAATTAACAACAGTGCCAAAACACAGTTTTAGTGCTATTGTTTTGACTCAACTTGGACCTACCTAAAAAAGTATAAAAAATACACAAAAATCAAAAATTCAAATTCACATACCGTTGGTCCATAGTTGTTTGGCTGCTGGAATCGATGGACTTGCTCTAATCAGTGCTCTTCTATAGGAACTGACATCCTGACTGCTACTTGTTCCTCCAAAAAGTCCAAACTAGAGCTCAGATTTCACTATGGTCGCGAATACAAATGAGCCTGTTTTCACCCCTTTCTCCCCATATAAACCCTTCATTGTAACCCTAATTTTCCCCTACTCACCACCGTGGTCCCCATGAACTACCTGAGCCTCCCATTTCTTCATTTTATCTCCGATTTCTTCTATTTTTCACTAGTGTTGCTAAAATCTTCTCTTCTACCACCCTGCCAATTTTCATTCTTTTTCGAGAGATCGCTTGATTTTTCAAAAAATTTCGGCCCATCTCTCGAGGGGGCATACCACCCATTAAATTAATATTTTATGGGGCATTTATTCACACCTATTTCTCTTCCTTTGAAACGATGCGATAAACCGCACCGTCTCAAAGAGGGGCAAATGTAGTCACATAAATTTGTCCATTTTAATTAAATGAATATTTCATATTTATTTGATTAAATATCCACTAGCCATCAATTAATTAAATTAATATTTAATTAATTCATCTTCAAACATTCTCCTATTAATTAAATAAATTATTCAATTTATTTTAATTAATTCATTTAACCAAATTCACACTCAATTAAATGAATAAATTCTATTTATTCAATTTAATCCTCTTTCCTCTTTTGAATAAATTAAATAAAACATTTATTTAAATCATTTATTCCCCCACTTGCATTTTCCTACATCTCCCACTTGCCTCCTAAATCCCCTTCCTAAATTCTTTTAGAGCTTATCTAATCCTAATCAATTAGCCTAATCCATCCCCTAATTATTGTCACATTCCTAAGCAACTTAGAGTCACTTCTCAAAGACTTCAAAGTCTTTGAAAAGCATTAAATGCTTTGTGTGTTTAACAGTTTAACCTCCAAAGTCTTCTAAACCACTTATGACTCTTACATGACCATTTATGGTTAATCCCTAACTCAACCCTCATGTAACTCATGTGTCTCCTCGAACATTTATTGCTTTGACCATGGTTATCCCTTTTACCCTTGCACAAGAGTTTATCCATTGGATAAAGACTTTATTCTTTGAATAAAGAATTTATTCACTCAACCCAACCTTGACCTTGACTCCCAAGTTAACCTTCAGGTCATATCAAGCATTTAATGCTTATTCCCTCTCCTCTCAACCTATCTCATATTAACACTTGTCATCTTGGGATTGGGTTGAAAGTCCTCACATAGATTTGATATCATTCAATCCCGACCCTTGTTGAGATTACTCAATCTCAACCATCCATTGCTCCATTTTTCCTATAAATAGAGCCCATTTCTTCATAATCCAGATCCTAAAAACTTGTATGCATTTAATAAATAGTGAATTTTAGAGAGCATTTAGCATAAATCACATATATTGTCATTTTGGACTAAAATAAATCTTAGTTCATTTCCTAATATATCTAATTAGTTTGTTTTACACTTGCATAACATAAGTTATAAGCATTTCCAATCTTGAACCTCCATAAGCATCCATAGTGCAAAAATCTGTTGAGAGATACACTAATTTGGAACTTGGAGAGGAGAGAAACAAAGGAGAAGGAGCTAAGAGCATGTTAGAAGGCATTTGGAGATGCCTTGTGATATTTGTTTCCCTAGTTAAATACTTTAGCATGTTTTTAGTGTCTCTTTTGATATGCCTACTTAGATTAATTTTTGGTTGATAACACTAACTTTGATTCTTGTTCCTTGTTGTTTTTGTGTGTTATACGACCACAGGCTTTAATCTAACCTTTGCCCCATTTTGCAGAGCATCAAATGCTTTCCACCTACTCCTAGGTAGGCTATGGCAATTTGACAGAAAAGCAATACACCATGGAGAGAAGAATTCCTATACTTTTCAAAAGGATGGAATCACCTATAAAATTTAGTCCATAGGAGACCAAGAAGAGGGCAGATCAAAGGGTCCTAATGTGCTGCTAGTTGGTGAGAAATAGTTGATTAACACACTCAAGGAAGGAGAAGGAGTGGGGTTTGCAATTGTTGTAAAACCAAAAGAAGAAAGCAAGGAGAAGAAAATATGCATTTCCAATGAACTACAGTAGGTCCTAAATCAGTTTAAAGACATTATCAGTGATAGAACACCAGCAACCTTGCCTCCTCAACTTACCATAAGTCACCAAATTAACTTCATACCCGGAGCTTCATTGCCCAATAAGGCAGCCTATAAAATAACACCGGATCAGAATAAGGAGGTTGCTAAGAACATACAAGAACTCTTAGACAATGGTCTAATAAGGAAGAGCATCAACCCATGTGTAGTACCCACCATTTTGGCCCCAAAGAAGGGAGGTACTTGGAGACTTTGCACTGATTCTAGAGCCATAAACCGGTTTACAATCAGGTATAGATTTCCCATTCCAAGGATTGAAGATTTGATGGATTGTTTAGGAGGTGCTGAATACTTCACCAAGATAGACCTCAAGAGTGGTTACCACCAAATTAGAATCAAGGAGGGTGATGAATGGAAGACAACCTTCAAGACTCACAAATGCTCCCAGTACATTCATGAGACTCATGCATGAAGTATTCAAAGACTATATTGGTAAATTTGTTGTTGTTTATTTAGACGACATCTTGATTTTTAGCAAGTTTAAAGATGAACATCTTAAGCACATAGAGATTGTATTGAGGAAACTATGTGATGAGCAACTAACCATCAATTTGGAGAAATGTGATTTTATGAAACAAGAATTGATATATCTTGGTTTTGTAATCTTGAGAGGTTATTTGAAGATGGATACCTCTAAAGTGGAAGCCATAATCAGTTGGTCTACACCTAAGACAACAAGTGTAGTAAGAAGTTTTCATGGCTTGGCACAATTCTATAGGAATTTCATTAGAGGATTCAGTGAGATATGTGCACCCATGCTTGATACAATCAAAGGAGGTATGAAAACCAAGTTTCAATGGACAAAAGAAACACAAAGAGGATTTGATCTCTTGAAGAAAAAGGTGGCTACTCAGCTGGTACTAATTCTTCCAAGCTTTGACAAGCTCTTCACCATTGAATATGATGCAAGCAACATAGCGGTTGGAGCAGTTTTAAGCCAAGACAATAGACCGGTTGCATTTTTCAGTGAGAAGCTCAATGATGCCAAGAAAAGGTATTCCTCTTATGATTTGGAGTTGTATGCACTTGTTCAATCTCTTAGGAAATGATGGCATTATTTGCTGCCTAAATAATTTATGGTTTATACTAATAATCAAGCTCTTAGCTTTCTCAATTCACAAGAAAAGTTGAATCATAGGAATATTAAATGGGTAGAGTATTTAAAGTCATATACCTTTACCATTAAATACAAGAAGGGAAAATGTAATAAAGTAGATGATGCATTAATTAGAAGATTGCTAATAGTGCAAGAAGTGCATCTCAAGAGCATTGGAATGGATAGTTTCAAGGGTTTATATCAAGATGATGAAGACTTTGTTGTTGCCTACAAGGTTTGTCAAGAGTTTTGAATCCATTTTCATAGTGAATATGAAGATTACACCTTACAAGATAGTCTTTTGTTTAAGAGAGGACAGCTATGTGTACCAAAAGGGTCTATGAGAGAAAATTTGATGCAAGAGAAGAACTATGAATGCCTAAGTGGACATTTTGACTTGAACAAGACTTTGGAGCTTGTCCATAGATTCTACTATTGGCCTAAGATACAAAGAGATATTAGGAAATATGTGGAACAATGTTTGGTTTGCCAAAGAAGTAAAGGTACCTCTTCTAATGCTTGTCTTTATCAGCCTTTACTTATCCCAAACCGGCCATGGGAGTGTGTAAGTATGGATTTTGTTGTTGGTTTGCCTAAAACCAAATCAGGTTTTGATAGCATCTATGTGGTGGTAGATAGGTTTAGCAAGATGGCCCATTTTATTCCATGTAAGATCACTCATGATGCTAGTCATATTGCTCATTTATTTTTCAAAGAAGTTATTAGGATTCATGGTTTACCTATCAGCATTGTATCAGATAAAGATGCAAAGTTTATTGGTTATTTTTGGAAGACCTTATGGAAAAGATTGGGTACTAACTTGTCTTCCAATTCAGGCTATCATCCCCAAATAGATGGCCAAACATAGGTGGTCAATAGAACACCTGGAAACCTTCTTAGATGTTTGACAAAGGAGTATGGACAGGCTTGGGATCAAATTATCCATCAAGTTGAGTTTGCCTACAATGACAGTGTGAATAGATCAACCGGTAAGAGCCCTTTTGAGATTGTGTATGGCCTTCATCCATGAGGTGTTTTGGAGCTTAGAGATTTTGGACAGATGGGACAACATAGTGGACATGCTATGTACATGGCTCAATACATGCAAGAGATTCATGAGCAAGTTAGGACAACCCTACTAGACACCTCTCAAAGAATCAATGAAAAAGTAGATGACAAAAGAAAAGATATACAATTTGTTGTTGGGGACTTGGTCATGGTCCATTTGAACAAAGAAATACTTTAGAAATGTGTCCCTAGTAAAATTTAGATGAGGAGGATTGGTCCTTGTAAAATCTTGGCAAAGTATGGCAACAATGCTTACAAACTAGACCTGCCCGGAGATATGGCTTTATCTCCCATCTTCAATGTTGCAGATTTGGTGTAGTATAAAGGCACACTTCCAGAGGAAGGAAGTAGAGTCTCAAAGCTTTCTCAAGCACTTTCAGACCCGCCCTTACCACCTGCACCCATGCCACAAGATGAGAAGGTGTTAGACTATAGAGTTCTCAAGAAGACAAGGCATACCGTCTATATGGAGCACTTGATCAAATGGCAAAACCTTCCAGCATCTGAGGCTACTTAGATACTTGAGGTAGAATTTTCTAAGCTTGGATTTCCCCTTTCTTTGTTGCCTAAAGGAGTTACTTGACTCCTTTCTCATTGGGGGAGTATGGTGCAGGAGCACCTAGTTTTGAGTGCATTTTCTAGATCTTGGTGGGTTAATCTTTATTTTGGTTTAGGTTTGTGAATAATGGACTACTCATAGGTTCACTTGTGTGTTTGATATGCATTTGGAGGATGAATGTTAACTAGATCATGCATTTACTCAAATTTGGCTTATGAGCCCTTGTAAGCCTAAAGTGGCATAAACTTGCATTTTGGTGTAAAATGTCTTGTAACACCTTATTTAGAATTTAGAGATGTCATTTTAGTGTTTTTAATTCATTCTAGGAGGTTTAGGATGAGTAGCAATGCATGGAATGTAAAAATGCACATTTTGGCAAAAGTTGTCATTGTTGCTCGACAACATTTTGCAACTTTTGAGCAACTTTTTGCATCTTTGAGCAGATCGGTGGTTAGGAAACTGATCAAGAGTTGGTTAGGATTCAAATGGAATATAAAATTATTTGAGAAAGAATGTAAACAGGTTGGCAAAATCCTTGAGCACGATTGAATACATTGTGAAGAGATTTTCCAGATTTTACCTTGCATTTTCCTTAAATTTTGAGCAGCAGTCCAAACTTAATGGATTGATTTCAATACTATTCTTTCATGATTTGTTTTGTATATGTCATTTTAGTGATAAAAATGTATTTGTGATAGTTTCTAGTTCAAGTTTGAAGTGTGCATTTGATTTTACTTTTCTCTCGGCCTTAGCAAGGGTTTAAGGGCCCAATTATGGTTCTAGCTTGAAATGCTTTAAATTTTTCTTAATAACTCTTGGGATTAGAGCCACATAACCTTTGTATAATGTGAGTAATTTTTTTTTTGGTATTTGAAAGGCAATTTGGCATCATTTCCTAGGCGAGCTCAGTTATAGCCCAGTTAGGAAAATGAGTGAAATGTTGCATGTGCTTGCAAGGATGATCAACTATGAAGATGCCAAGTGTTTTGCATGAGTAAACAATGTGTGGTAGAGCCTATGTGGAACGTTGGAGGTGTGACAGAGAAGAGAAGTCAATAAATCCTTTGAGGAAGACCATAAAGTCCCTAAAACCCTTCATAATGTAATTTTTGGGTTTCATACCTGTACGGATAGACCTGACCTTCTCACTTGATGGATTCAAAAGTTCTTCCAAAATGGTATTCTGATCATAAAATATTTTTCTAGGGTCTTTGAGTGATTTTTGAGCACCGGTTAGGTAGGGCTAATTGGGGCTCTAGGGCTACTTGGCCTAGAAAATAGGAGAAAGAGGGAGCGATGACCAAATGAAGGAAAGCCAATTGTAAAACTAGTTGATTGGCATGGAAATACCTTAAGAACACCTACTACAACCCCTACAAGTATATGTTAGAATATTGCATAGATTTGACATTGGATTTACCCTTGTGAATCTCAACCATGCCTGAGCAACTATTGAGCATAGTTTGATAGGGAGCACCCCTAGAGAGTTTGAGTATTTTGGTTTGTTGAAAAACCAATGTAGAGTGAAAGGAGCCCACTAACATATCACTCAAATTCCTATTGAGGAAGGTGAGACTCTCTTTGAGGACCCATCCCCATTAGATGGGGTCATAATAAAGACTTTAAAGGATACCTCAACTGTGGAGGCAGTAAGTCTGTCAATGCACTCTGCCATGTTTTCTTTAGATATTGTGAAGGTACACAAAAAGGAATAAATGATGTTATTGTAGGAGATAGTTGAGATACATGAAATTTATACAAAGATGATGATGAAAAACTCTCAACTAAAGAAAGAATTGGCAAAGAGGGAAATTGTACCTCCTATGATTATCCAGTAAGGAGAGTCATCAAAGAGTGTTGAAGAGGTACATGCTCTGGAGCATAAAATAAATAACCTTCAATAATAAGTACAGGTCAGATATCAACAAATTTTGAGAGTAGAATCAATGGCAAAAGACAAGGTTGTAGTAGTGATCAAGGGAACCTTGCCATACTTGCTAAGATCGATTGTGAGTAAAAATTGAAGATGTTATAATTTTTTTTGTATTCTTTTATAAGGGGCTACTCATTGCTCCAAGTTTTTGACTGATTTAAAGGATATTTTGGAAGGATGGAAAGATTTGGGGCCAAAGATCAAAGATTTGAATATTGCAGTTCAATATATGCCTAGCCCACCTCAACCATTATCTGATTTTTGCAGAGCATATGAATCACTTGTTAGTGAAATTCACTATTCAGAGGACAAAGATGGAGCAATCAAGGAAAGAATACAAAATTTTAATGAATTAAAACATTGGACTATTCCTCTCCTCCATAATGAGAGCTCAAAGTTGAAGTCTTTTGATGAATGGAAGGAGTATGATGATATAATTAATATTTCCATTCAAAAGGTAGTAGATAAATATTACATAAATAAGCTAGTATATTATTCGGTTATTGATAAGTTAATGGCAATTGATACAACATATTCTAGATTTGTTGCGAGTGTTAGGGAAATTATAGATACCGAATGCAAAGAAGATCCTAACCATGTGTATTTAATTAAAAATGTTGAGTGGCCAATCGGTTTTGTAGTCCACAACTAGCATGAAAAGCTTTGTGCGGTTAAGGATGTTTGAAGAGGTGTCTTTCCAGTTAGGATTAGAGAATATCTGAAGAGACGGTTATGCATTTGTTTAGAAGCATAGCATTCATCTTCTCAAGGTGCAACATCTTCTTGTTTTGAATTTTAGAGATGGTTTAGCATATTCTCTAGCAGTGTAATGTAATTTTGACATGTGTCATCTTCCTGAAGCTTGTTGGCTCCTTATTTCTATAAAAGGAATTCAGGGCTGAATGACAAAAGGTTATGAAATTTAGTAATAGACATATACTTGAAAGTTTTTTGTTTTGAAGATGGAATTTTATATTATTTGAATTGTATATCCACAAGTTTTGAATTAATGAAAAGACCAAATCATGTTTTTTCTCTCTGTTTGATTTTCTTGTCTTCCGTGATTCTTGTTTATCAAGGATGAATGGTTTTTGTCTTTACAATTATGTGTGAATGTGTAATTGCATAGTTAAGGCTCTTTTCAAGGAAAAGATTAAATACTTGCTATGAATTGTAGTGAGTGGGAAAAATGTTAGAGATTCCATAAGTATGATTCATGGTGGGATATGTTAAATATTTATGTGAGGCATCTTTATTTGGGAATTGGTTGTGGGATTGTTAAATTCAGAAGATGTTGACTCTGTTACCTTAGGATAGGCACTGATCTGTACGTTGTTATAATTTTTTAGATACCTCTTATTTTAAAATCATTAAATTCTTCTTTTTATTTTAGTTTTATATTTTATGTCCTTGTTTTCTCATAAGCCAATGTTATTTTCATATCTTGGATATGAAATTATATCTTTAAGTGAATGCATATGTGTATTGGCGTGAAGTTTTGAGAATTATTTGTTTGTAGGGGATATTATGCAGGAATTGTGTTATCATTATGAATATCCTGTAGGTTTGCCCACCTGGGTTTTGCAGAGCCCGAAGTGCAGAAGAATTCCTTATCCTTGGAATTCTTGTCAATTGGCCATCTAGCTCAGAATGGTAAATACAATGAAACCTTAAATCATCTCTATTCTGACTACTAGGTGGAAATCACCAACAAACCTATCTAATATTTTTTAGGATTCAGAGTGGTTTTCCTAGGGAGGCAATTTTTCTATTGATGCAAAAACTGTTAGAGGCATTCAATAAAAAGTTACAACAAAGCCTAATTGTCATTTTGCTTGTCATGGGGATGAACCGTTGATTCCAACATTTTTGGCTAGGTAGGTTTACCCTAGGCATGATAAATTTTTGCATCCCAACTCGCTCAAACACTTAGCGTCATACCCTGGGGACACTATCCCTTATGTGCCCTAAGTGCAAAAAACTATCAAACTTTGATAGGTTATTTTTTCAGAATCTATGGCACTTGTAGACAATCTAGTGCAAGGACACTAGGACATGTGTCTACTTCATTTTTACATGTATCTACATCATTTTAATTCATGGTTATGTTAGGAATAACATGTACAATGTGTGTGTTTGAAGGCCTATTGATTAGGTCTAGGCAGTGTAAGAAGCCTTGAGGCTCCAAGGTGTGTCAACTTGGTCAAAGGCCTTGCATGGGAATTTTATATGTATTTTTGGTGTTTAGGGGTATGCAATGTGTGGTAGGTTCATTCTTGACCTTTGGTGTGAAGGCAAGATTGAATTGTAGGAAGTTGACAAAACTTGCAAAGTTGCATTATTGTCTTAAGCAACTTTCTTGCAAGATTTTGAAATGTGGTTATCCCAATGGTTAGTTGGTTGATTGCATGCATTAGAGGTAGTTGGAGGGGTTACTTGGTGTGATATAATCCTAGAGGAATGATGGCTACTGGTTAGAGATGATATTGAATGAATTTCTTGTCTTAAAAGGAAATAGTTATTGTGATTTCCTGCATTTTCCTTGAGTTTTCTATTCTTGCATAATTCCCTATGAATGGTGGGCATGAATTAAAATTTTAGAAAGTTGTAGAAGAGGTTCACCATCCATTTAGATTAGATCTAAGGTCTTGAATCCTTTAGGTTTGGAAGAAACTAAATTTTCTATCCCATTGGCCTGACAAAACCCTCAAAACCAGGGTTTGGATGGAAACAGTGACACAAATCAACATCTCTCTATGAGATCAACCTGAAACTTGGAAGGATGTTTATTTGAAATGTATACTAGATGTTCCTAGTGGTTTTGGAGGCAAGAAGTGTCATTTTCCTTTCCTAAGATGAAGCCCTAGGCTTGACATCACTCATGTGGCAAGCCTGTGCAGTAGGAAAAGGGGGTGGAAACCTTGAACAAAAGATTGAAGGATGGTCAAAATTGGAATGAGAAGGACCCATGGACAAGTGCATACCCTTGGAAAGTTTTATCCTTTCATTCCTTTGTGACTAGTGAAGATTTTGAGAGCTTAAACCCCAATATTGGCTAGAAGAGACTAAATAGGGTTAGTAGGGTTTGACCATCCATACTCAAAACCTAGATGCAAAAGTTTGGAATCTCGTAAAATACCCAAAAGGGTATTCAAATATAAAATTTATTCAGGGGTTTGTTCAGGTAGGTTGTGAGACAAATCAAGAAAAGTCCAAATGGAGGGCTAATTGCTTGTAGCCCTTTTTCCTAGGTCCAAAAGGGGAAAAGATACAAAGGGCTAGTAACCACCCATATAAGGGGTCAAGATTAGTGAAAATTATATATAATACATGTGTAAACACTCAAATAGGTTAG
This sequence comes from Cryptomeria japonica, assembly GCF_030272615.1. Lineage (NCBI taxonomy): Eukaryota > Viridiplantae > Streptophyta > Pinopsida > Cupressales > Cupressaceae > Cryptomeria > Cryptomeria japonica. Next base: position 510,818,668 of record NC_081408.1, read on the forward strand.
ATTCCACCTTTTGAGTAAATGTCATGTTGATTGGGGTTTGGGGTTGTTAGGTGTCCTTGGTTGAAGGGGTAGGAGACTCCTTGTCAATTGTGGGTTGTTCTGAGTGAAGAGATCCTTGGTAAGGATCTAGGGAAATCTATATTAACCTTGAGAAGGTTAAAGACATTGGTACATTGGGTGATACCAAGTGGAGACCCTTTTTGAGTAAAAAAACAAGAAATTGATATAACATCCCATCCCTCTGCATCACAATCCTAGGACAACTACAATGAACCTAGGATAACCCTAGTGAACCTAGGACAACCTTAGCCATAATAATTCATGAAGGTACACAATCATAATCATCATTACATATAGAGGTCACTTTTATGAACAAACATAAAATTTGTAGTCTAACATGTCTATATTATCTATAACTACAACTATATAATGTTTAACATAATCATAATCATAATTAGACATAGAGGTGACCATTGTGAACAAGCATAATCATACATATTTTTCACAAAAAAATCATCACAAAATTTCATTTACATGTACAAAGTTTGGCCTCTAAATAGGCACAAATTAAGTCATGTCCATATGCTTACCCATGTCATCATGTACGAATACATCATATATCCTCAATAAAACTACATCAATGTCATCATGTACAAATATATCAATGCTATAAAAAATATAACCCCATCAATGCTATCAAGAAAACAAAGATATATAACTAATACATTTGATTTTGAGATCCATGCTCCCTAACACATATCTCCAAGCCATGAGAAGAATAAGTTTATTAACCAAAAAAATTAATGAACCATAGGGATGTTAGTATTAACAATGAATTGTACCTTCCATTCCTTATATTGTCAATTGGTATGAGATAGATATGCTAGTCAAGTGTGCCTGAAAGGTCATCTCTTTGCTTAAGAGTATCCAATATTGCTTCATGATCAACACTATTGAATCTACGTGCTGTTGAATCAAGTGTCCATTATTTACATAATCACTGCATTCTAAAGCCATGAACAATGGTTAAGTAATGAATAATAACATGTTATATTATATAATCTTGAGATTGGATATAATTTGTTCCATCTAAATCTTAAGTGTTAAATTTGGTTTCCTTGGGAAACTTCACCAAATTTAATGACCATATTGGTATTGTTATTAATCATAACATTGATCCTTAGTAATGAAAAATGACAAGAAAATAAAATTGGATTTGATTTCATGTTCTACCTCCTATGCACTTCGACATATTTGAGCCAAAAAATTTCATATTATTTATGTGGATGTAATAAGTATGGTTAATTACACTTAGTAATAACAAAGGACAAGTTATTGCACCGTTAGAGGCAACACGTTCAATTAGGTGGTTTTATCCAAGGGATACTCCTAATTTGCCTCCCAACTCGCTCAAATGCTTAGTGCCATACCCTAGCAGCATTGTCCCATAAGTGTCATAAGTGCAAAAAATCATTAAACTTTTATAGCTCATTTCTCAAAATCTATGGCACTTGTGAATGATCTGTATGAACCTACAAGGTCACATGAGGCCCCTCTAAAATAATTTTTTTCAAACTTTTAAGATTTAGAGCGGTTTTCTTAGGGCAACAATTTTTTATTAACACAAAAATCATCAAAGGCATTCAATGAAAATTTGCAAAGGAGCATAATTATCATTCTATTCATCATGGTTATGAACCATCAAAGCCAACACATCCAATTAGGCAGTTTTACCCTAGGTATGCTCCTATTTTTCCTCCCAACTCAGGCTAACGCTCAGTGCCATACCCTAGAAACATTGTCCCATAAGTGCCATGAGTGCAAAAATATATTAAACTTTAATAGGTTGTTTCTCAAAATATATGACACTTGTGAATGGTTTGTTTGAAACTACAGGGTCACATGAGACTCCTCTACAATAACTTCTCATATTTTCAAGATCCGGAATGGTTTTCCTAGGGTAGCAATTTTTCGGTTGATGCAAAAATCATCAAAGGCATTCAATGAAAAGTTGCAACAAAGCCTAATTCTCATTATGTTCTTTGTGGGTGCAAATAGTTGGTTCCAACATGTCTAGTTAGGTGGTTTTACCCTAGGAATACTCTTTTTTTACCTCCCAACTCACCTAAAGCTTAGTGCCATACCCTAGCAGCGTTGTCCCTTAAGTGCCCTAAGTGCAAAAAAATATCAAACATTGATAGGTTGTTTCTTAGAATCCATGGCACTTGTGAATTATCTGTTTGAACATATAGGGTCACATGAAGCCCTAATAAATTAACCTATCTTAAATTTTCAAGATTCAGAGTGGATCTCCTAGGGCATCGATTGTTTTGTTGACACAAAAATCGTCAAAAGGCATTCAATGAAAAGTTACAACATATCCTAATTCTCATTTTTTTCATCATGATCATGAATCATTAGTGCCAACATGTCTAGTTAGATGGTTTTACCTTAGGTATACTCCTATTTTTCCTCCCAACTTGGCCTAACACTTAGCATCATACCCTAGCACTATTGTCCCTCAAGTGCCCTAAGTGCAAAAAATTATCAAAATTTGATAGGATATTTATCAAAATCCATGGAACTTGTGAATGATCTATTTGAACCTATAGGGTCATGTGAGGACCTTATACAATAACCTATCTCAAAATTTTAAGATTTGGAGTGATTTTTATAGGGTAGCGATTATTTTGTTCACACAAAAATCGTCAAAGGCATTCAATGAAATGTTGCAACGGATCCTAATTCTCATTTTGTTCATTGTAGGAATGAACCATTAGTGCCAACATGTATGGTTAGGAAATTTTACCCCAGGCATACTCCTATTTTGCCTCCCAACTCGCCTGAATGTTCAGTGCCATACCCTAGTAGCGTTGTCCCTCAAGTGCCCTAGCTACAAAAAAATGTCAAACTTTGATAGGTTGTTTCTAAAAATTCATGGCACTTGTAAATGATCAATCTAAACCTATAAGGTCACATGAGACCCCTCTATAATAACCTATCTCAAATTTTAAATATTTAGAGCGGTTTTCCTAAGGCAATGATTTTTTTGTTGACGCAACAATCGTCAAAGACATTCAATGAAAAGTTGCAATGGAGCCTAATTCTATTTTTTTTATGTCATGGGAATGAATCATAGATGCCAACATGTCTGATTAGGTGGTTTTACCCTAGACATACTCGTATTTTACCTCCCAACTTGCCTGAATGCTTAGTGCCATACCCTAGTAGCGTTGTCCCTTAAGTGCCCTAAGTGCAAAAACTTGTCAAAACATTGAAAAGTTATTTCTTGGAATTTGTGGCACTTACAAATGATTTGTCTAAACCTAAAGGGTCACATTAGGCCCCTCTTCAAGATTCCAAGCGGTTTTCCTAGGGTAGCAATTTTTCCGTTGACACAAAAATCATCAAAGACATTCAATTAAAAGTTGCAATGGAGCCTAACTCTCATTTTGTTTTTCATGGGTGTGAACCATCAGTGCCAACATTTATATTATCTATAACTATAACTATATTATGTCTAACATAATCATAATCATCATTACACATAGAGGTGACCATTGTGAACAAGCATAATCATACATCTTTTTCACAAACAAATCATCACAAAATCTCATTTACATGTAAAAAATTTGGCCTTTAAATATGTTATATATCATCAATATGAATACATCGTATATCATCAATACAACTATATCAATGCCATCATGTACAAATACATTGTATATTATCAATAGAACTACATAAATTTCATCATGTACAAATACATCATATATCATCAATACAACTACATCAATGCCATCATGTACAAATACATCATATATCATCAATACAACTACATCAATGTCATCATGTATAGATATATCAATGCTATTAGAAATCCAATCACATCAATGTCATGATGGACAAATACATCAATGCTATCAAGCAATCCTAGATACATAACTAATACATTTGATTATGATATTCACGCTCCCTAATGCATAGCTCCAATCAACTGTACTCTCAAAGAAACCTACATTGAAATATTATACAAAATATCAGTATTAAAGAAATAATGCCGAGTAAAAGTAATTTAACAATGAAAGTAGTTCATAAAATCCAATGTTGGATGCATTGTCATTGTAACAAATTTACTTCAATTTGGAAGTTGAATCATGTATGTCCATGATTTTTGTAATCCTTGCCTTCCCAAGCCATGAGAAGAATAAGATTATTAACCAAATAAAGTAAAGAAGCTAAGCATAATGAAACTAATGATCTATAGGGATGTTAGTATTAACAATACATTGTACCTTTCATTCCTTACAGTCAATTGGTATGAGCTAGATATGCTAGTCAAGTGTGTGTGAAGGGTCATCTCTTTTCTTCAAAGTATCCAGTATTGCTTCATGATCAACACTATTGAATTTATGCACTATTGAATCGAGTGTCCATTATTTTCGTAATCCTTGCATTCAAAAGCCATGAGAAGAATAAGCTTATTATCCAAACAAATTAATGAACCTAAACATAATGAACCATGGATATTAGTATTAACAATGCATTGTACCTTCCATTCCTTACACTCAATTGGTATGAGCTAGATTTTCTATTAAACTATGCTAAAATGGTCATCTCTTTTCTTAAGAGTATCTAGTATTGCTTCATGATCAACACTACTAACTATCCAAAGTTCCTTTGTCTTTGGTTTTGCATGATGCTTCAACAAATTAAAATTTGTTTCTATTTAACAAGGTGTGAATACATGAGAATGGTTTTGTGTCTCTCTTAGTCTTTATAAGATGCAGGTATGCCATTCTTTCTAATCATGTATGTTCACAACCAAGATTCTACAACAACAATTGAACCTGTAGGATGCATGGAACCATCATCATCTAGCATCGATTGTGTTAGCTTCTACTTTCCTTTTATACATTGTGCCAACCAGTAGTCTTATCTCTCTTCATTCCCCTGTAGTGCAACAACTGCAAAATATGTCCTAGCTATAGAAGATCTAAAAGACGGTTGTACTCAACTAAACTTTCCATGTCATCATTTTACATGGATATTGTTTGAGATAAAGGAGTTAGATATTGTGGAACTCATGTATCCACCCATTCACTTGACTCACATTGATCCCATACACATTGAATACAATTCTGACAAAAAAAAGCCAACTTTTGTGTCCAAATGGTCCATGTACTTGCATCTAAGCTGTGAAATAAATGCATATTTGAAGAAGCTTTGATTGTCTGAGAATCCAATATGTCTCCTATTGTGCCCTCTTCAACCAATAAAAATAATCTAAGCATTGTTAAATCAAGTGTCCCTCCTTGTGACATTATTGAACTACACCAATCAACAATAAAATATGCATCAAAGAATTTAGCACTTGAAATCCTCAATTTCTCCTTAACTAGATCTCTCTTCAAACATGTACCTACTCCATCATGCTCCCCTTTCTCATGCCTAACTTAAAAAAAAATTCAAATATGAGGTACACCCCTCTCTGCATGCATTCCACGGGGCCTTCACTAAATAGGCAATATCATATCACATGCATTCATATTCGGGGTTTAATATCCCAAAAATGAGGGTGCAATATATTGCCCATCAATGAAAATAGGGTTTTTTTTTAATTTGGGCTATGGAAAATGAAATATTTTGTGCAAATAGGGGGGCTTTTAATTTAGACTGTGTATTGGGAGGGAGTGGAAAAAAAGGAGTTTAGGGCAATATTTTTTGAAAATAGAGGGATTCTTTAGTATGCCATGAACGAAGATGATACAACCCAGGTTCACTAAGTGAATCCCCCATGATGCATTCTAGTCAACCAATAAAACATATGAGCATTCTTGAATTGACCCACATAGTTATCTAGCCAAATGAGATCTTGATCCATTACAATATCTTTTTCTTACAAGAACTCAAAAAAAGTCTCGAAATAATGTTGCACATACTCAGAGATGTGAGATATATCATTAGTCATATAAAAATTATACTCCCTGATTATCTTCCTATCCTCTTTTATGCTATCAGAGTCATGTCTATATGTTATGTGGAAAAAAGTAACGAACTGAATGGAATTGTAATACTGAGCTTGTACCTCATTTTGTGGTTGTAATGTGTAGTTTTCTGCAAAATCTACCACTTATATAATAATGCCAATCGAGAAGGAGTTCTTACACATCTTGAATTGTTGATCCAACCACTAAGACCTATGGGTATACCTTACATATTTGTAGAAAAGATTTTGCTTAAAATCTGAAATAATTTCAACAACATTTATTTCTCTGGAGACCAACTTGCATCTAGAACCTTCACCTCCACTCTTCAAAGTATATTTGACCATCTCATATCTCTTTTTCTCAACAATATTATTTCCAAATTCATGTTTGTTTCCCTCATGAAAATATGAAACAAACTTTGACAAGCCACCACATTGTGAGCACTTCTCATTTAAACAATCATTTCTATAGAAAAAGAAACCATCTCTAGGACATAAAAATAGATTTAGCAAGTCTCTTGATGATCTCAGAAGTTGCATTGCACCACACTCCTGCATCATTTTGTTAAAATGCAAAGTACAATGAATATAGCATAATAGTTCATGGTACATTGAAAAATCATACGGTATTTGCAATAACATTTATTACAAATCTTAAGAGGTACAAAATAAAATTGCTTCAAAGATTCAAAAGCCCCTTGTGAGATTTGCAAAGTTGGATGTGTTTCACAAAAAAAATTGTACAACATTGTTTGGCTTGATTCCAAAAAATATACAGGATGCGGTGTATGGTCTCAATTGCCAATTGTTAACTTTAAAACATCATTTACATTGGGTGATACTCTAGAGTTAGAGTGCCAAAATTGTTGAATTTCCTCCTTTACATTATCTGTCAACTTCTTATCAACTCGTGGAAGCCTCCCACCAAAAGTCCATGTATCATTTTGAAGAGGATCATTGAGTCTTCCTCTTCTTGCAAGTTCTTTATCCAAAGTTATACGATTTATGTTGAAATCAGCACAAGTTTGTCTCATAAAGTGAGCCTTTCTCAAATGATAGCTTACTAAGGAGGTTATAATCAGTCTTTGAGAAGCTTTGTTATTTTTTTCCTTGCTATTTTTTCCAATAGAATTGAGAGCATTAACAAGATTTTTTAGAATAATACAATTTTTCTCTATCTTTTTGTTCGCACAAATCTTCAATTTGGCTAGCAAAGGTATCATCTCTCGCATCTTTAGAACTTGTACAAAAAGTTGGTATTTCTTGGTCAATGTCTTATTCCTAAAATATTGGTTGAAAAGTTGCATAGCCCATAATCGAATGGTTTGTGTTGACCTCTTTCCTTCAAGATTGTTTATAATGTTCTCATCAATTTCAAGTAATTATTTTGAGGTTCTTGAAGGTCTTAAATTTGGAATTTGTCTTTCTTCCATGGGAGGGTATTCATTTCTCATGTAATTTGGTGATACATATTTCTCACTTGGTTCAACATTTTCACTTTCAATTCCCACATTTTCATTTCCAAATTCAATATCATGTTGAACATTTTGAATATCAATTTCAACATTTTCATTCCCAATTTGAATATCATGTTAAAAATTTCTAATATCAATATCTACATTTTTATTTTCATTTTCATTTTCAATATCATGCTCAACATTTGCATATTCAATTTCCTATTGACTTGAAATAACATTTGTAACACCTCACCAAGAAACCCTAGGGAAAACAACTAACATCCTGGAAAAAGAGTGAAATATGTAATGCCCACTAGGAACCCCAAAGGAAAAACCCACAACAAGGGTGAAACAATTTTTTTTTTTAAAGGTATAAACATATTAAGTGCATTAATAACAAAGTTTGCACAATAATAACACAAGCGGAAGACTTACACTAGAATTCCTTAAGGGCTACCAATGAAGAATAAATCCAAAAGTTAAATTCCACAATTACTATTAATCCAATAATCCATCAAAACTCATAGAACATAAAAAGATATATGCAATAACAATTACACCATTGAAAGATTGAAAGGATACAATATAATTTCTCTTCAATAAGCATGTACACCAATCATAAAGAAAGCTGATAAACAACATCCAAACTAAGGATTACATTGAACTACCAATACATGGCTCTCAATAAACATATGAAGTTACTACTTGACCAAATTCAAGGTTACATAAACTCCATGATACAAATGACCACATAGGTCTCCAAAGAATAATAATCTCCAAACAAGAGATAGAGCTTGAGTCACGAACCACAGGAACATCGGTGAAGCCAATCCTCACATGAAAATACAAATAAGAACATTCGATGGGAAGTGGCACTACCACCCAACCATGTAATTCCCAAAATGGAATCAACCCACCATGCTAGGAGATAGCGGAGGACCCTCAAGCAAGAAAAAGCATGACATGGTCGACAAAACAATACGACTCCATGATAGCACAATATTCCAGGTGACTCAACATCACAATACACAAGTGACTCGACATCACAAAACACAAGTGAACCTAAAGAGAGAGTGTCATCGCATAGCTTATGATGGTTACCATGGTCAGCCTCCATAGGTCCCGACCCCCTTCCTGGGTTATCCTGGTAACCTTTCCCAAACCTCCGGCTCCAACTAAGTCTCATGTAGACCCTACCAGCCTTTTGTGAAGACAATGTGGTTGGTTTGCCATTCTAGGCCTTCCCACTACATCACGAGCCCTTTACAAGCACTCACCCATGCGCGAGGTACAATATCTTATATAATGTTATAAACTACCCACCTAATCAATTAATTAGATTATCACTTATTATTTGACTTTAAATAGGTTATCCTGCCATCCACTTTGGGCGTGGCCCCCACTCGAAAGCCACTCTCTCAAAGGACACTAAAAAAACATGGTCACTCCACGAGGACCCTATGGCAAAGAAGACAACCATAACGCCACTATCCAAAAACAAGTGGTCAAAACAAGGACATACTGACTCTTGGTTAATCATAAGGAAAGGACACTACATGGTTAAGACAATGAGATCATCATATATCACTTGGTCAAAGGTGCCAAATATGCCACAATAGGAAGACTGAACCAAAGACGAGAAATAACACAATAAAACTCTTTGCAAGGAAAGCTAATTTCACTAAGTCCGCACTCAGACAATCTTTGAGAAAATCAACATCATAAGAACTTGCAAATTCATTGATTGAAAACTAAAACAAAAACACCCTTTCATTTAGAAATTTCATTCATCTCTATATAATTTCCAATTCAATATTCGAACAAGAATAAAATCCACATAAATATTCAACCGAATAAAATATGAATTGACAATAGACATTTAATCCATTTCCAGAATACATCCAAATTTACCACTTTGAATTAATAATTCATGCCTTGATTTCAATAAATAAATTTATTAAATCAATATAAAATTCACTTTATAAATTACCATTTAAAATATAACTTTAAAACCAACTTTACAAATTCATTGCGTTTTATAAAAATTAAATTAATGATACATAAAAATTTGTACCGCGAAGGGTACAGAGGCACGTAGGGGGCCAAGCCAACCCACAGTAGTGTTGCTCCTGGAGAAGTAGGCACTACCTACCGGTAGCAGGCCTACCGATCAGTAGTGTTGCTACCGTCGGTAGAAGCCACTACCAACCAGTAGTATTGCTACCGACCAATAGCAGTCCTACCGACCGATAGTGCTTCTACTACATAGAAGCCCTATCGACCTGTAGTGCTGCTACCATGTAGTAGTATTGCCAATTGGTAGTTTTACTACCACATAACAATATTGCTGATCGGTAGTGTTGCTACTTGCAGTAGTCAGACACTACCGTCCCACGTGGTGGGGCTAGCCCGCCACGGGGTAAGGTAAGGTTAATTATATAATTAAATTTATACGTCCTTAGCATTTAAAAATTAATTTAACATGAACTCGATTCATCCCCTGTTCATTTCACAGGCACACACACACCTAGTGCCAAACTCTAGAATACAAGGGGACATTTACCAATAAGGTAAATGGTGAATTAAAATCACACAAGAACCCAATAAATAAAGATTTAGGAAACGATAGAAGAATTTAACAGATAGGAGAAGGATTGAGATAAATTTCCTTACATCTATCAAGAGGTAAACAACCAATTCTTACCAACATAAACCCCAAATATTGGGCAATTAGATACTAGAAAGCACACATCAATATAGATCTAATTCTTTCTATTCCAAATAGAAGAGGTAATTCAAGAATTGATTTTCAAGAACAAATAGCAAACAACAAATAGATAAATGAACTATTTCTTTCCTATATGCAAACATTTGATATGAGTTCCACAAAATAAACAAAAACAGGCACTCTTTCTTTCATTCCAACCATTCAACAAGGATTTACAAGAGATTTGCATTTTTCCAACACATAGGAAGCAACTAAAATATTCAAAATTAAATTTCAAACAAGAAGAGATTATCCAATTTTCAAGCAAACTAGCAAGCAAAATGATGGAAGAAGCCCAGTCCTTGCAAACCAAATTCAATTCTATCTCCTCTTCCAGAATGGTTTTCAAAATTTCTTCTTCAAAATTCCGCCTCTCATTCCTGTGAACTCCTAGGAATATATGGAAAAATATATTTCAACCTAAACTTTCTAGGTTAAAAGTTTTTCCAACCAATCAAATTGAAATATTTAAAAAGTAAAAGCAATCAGATTTACCCTTTTTCCAAAAACAATTCTTTCCAACAAATAAAATACCAAAATCAAAAGGAAAGGTAAAAAGAAAAGATTTTATTAATTTTCTATTTTCATTTTCACAATACTTCCTTTCAACATAAGCATTTAAAATTTAAATGGCTATGCAATTATTTATTTCCTTTCACAATATATTAATATAACTATTCACAATAAAATAAGCCAATTTAACCATTTAATTCTAGCAATTCATTAATTTAATTAACAAATTAATCTCAAGAGCATAATATTAACTAATTACGCCAACATAAAAATAGCATCATTCACTCAATTAAATAACCATTTAAATAAATAGAAACATGCAAAATGAAGGATGATCAAATGATGACACACAAATGACCAAACCAAAGCACTATGACTCGCATACTGACCAAAGGAGAAAGACAACCGACTGACACTCACATGAGTGTAATTGTGGGTCAAGTTAAGGTCCAACAACTATCTCCTCCACTTTGATCAGACAAATAAGGCACGCTCAAACCTGTGAAACTAGGTGGAGTCGATACCCCGTACCTACCCAGTACTAGTACTTGCAATGTACTGCACCAAAGAACCACATGTGCATATAGACAAATATATAAACAGACACGACACACACTCTAATGAAGGAGAATCATGATGTTCCCTCACATCCTATACACATGCAAACATGCAACATATAAATAACGCATCACACATATAAGGTAAAAGTGTCAGTCCATGATAATGATCCAGAAAATAACATTAATCATAAGCACTGAGATACTCCATAAAATCATACACCACAAATCTAGATAAAGCATGAAATATCATTGCATAAAATATGAATCAAAATACAATAATGCTCCATTGAATAGTCAACTGAAGTCAAACAAAATACCAAAAGAGTCTGATCGAGGAGGGGTACTACATCCTCCCCCCCCCAAGCCTAGGCTTACTCCTAGAAGCCTAAAACAGATAAGAATAAAGCTCTCTCATCTTCACTGCATTCTCCCATGTCACTGAGGTCTCATCACTTGGGTCCCATAGGACCCTTACTTGGTCGATGGTATGACCCCTAAGGGTCAAATCCCGATGGTGAAGAATGCACACAGGCTCCATGGAAAGTTGCTCATCCTCGACCTGCAAAGGGTTCCAATCAAGAAAATGGGTCACATCAAGATGATAAGGTCGAAGAACTGAAACATGAAAGACATCGTGGATGCGGGATAGACTTGGCAGCAAGGCAAGATGATAGGCAACAGGTCCTATCCTCTCAAGGATCTTAAAAGGGCCTACGAAACAAGGCACCAACTTAGAACCCATTCCTTGATGGATCAGACTCTTCCATGAATGCACTCTCAAGAATACATGGTTGCCAACTAAAAGATAATGATCTACTCTATGGGCATTGGCATACTTCTTCTGCCTATCCTGAGCAACAACCAAATGCCCATGAATCTTCTCAACTTGGTGCTCCATCTCATGAAGCATATCTGGTCCTAAATGCACCCTATCCTCCAACTGATCCCAACTCAAAGGAGTATGGAAAGGATGACCATTCAATGCCTAGAAGGGAGACATGCCTATAGAGTTGTGATATCTATTGTTATAACCAAACTCCACAAGGCAAAGATATTACTCCTAGTGTGATTGCTGACCCATAACATACATGCGAAGTATGTCCTCCAAGACCTGATTCATACACTCAATCTGATCATCGGTCTCTGGGTGATAAGATAAACTGAGGTTCAACTGGGTTCCTAGAGCATGCTGAAGTGAGGTCCACAATGTTGAAGTAAAGACAGGGTCTCTATCAGAAATGATTCACCTAGGGATCCCATGCAACCTCACCACATCTTCCAAGAAGACTCGTGCCACCACTGCTATTGTATAAGAAGATCAAATAGGAACAAAATGAGCAACTTTGGTCAATCTATCAACAATGACCATGATGGCATCATGACGACGTGAAGAAACAGGCAGCCCTACTATGAAATCCATGAAAATGATATCCCATTTCCAATCCGGTATCAAATTAGGCTGTAAAAGCCTTGCAAGGTGCTGACACTCCGCCTTCACCCACTGACATTCTAAACACTTCGATACAAAATCAGCAATGTCATGTTTCATACCAGCCCAATGATATATATGTCTAAGATTTGTGTGCATCTTCTTGACACTAGGGTGTGCCGAATAAGGTGCATGATGGGCCTCAGTCATGATCAAAACGCAAAGACCCTCCAAAGGAGGTACATAGATCCATCCAAGATGTCGAAGAAGACTATCTGACTCAAGATTATATCCAGAATATCTACCCTCCAATGGTCTTCTAGACTCTGCCATGACTCTAACATCCAGATACCAGGTATCTTGAGGAAGAACTCCAAGAATTCTCTCACTCAAGTCCACACCAAGGGACAATGTTGCAACCTCATGTCACCTATGACTCAAAGAATTTGCCACTACATTCTCTTTCCACTAAATATATCAAACCTCAAAATCATACTCGCAGAGGAATTCCATCCATCTTCGTTGTTGAGCATTCAAGTTTGGCTGCGTGAAAATATACTGCAAACTGCGGTGATCACTATGCAACTCAAATCGACACCCCAACAGAAAATGTCACCATCTAACCTACACATGCACTATAGCTTCCAACTCCAAGTCATGAACTGGATAGTTCAACTCGTGATCCTTGAGTTTGCGAGACTCATAGGAAACCACACATCCATCCTGCATAAGCACTGCACCTATACCTTCTAGAGAGGCATCTATGCATACCATGAAATCTCTGGATGGATCAGTAACTGCCAAAATCGGAGCACTAACAAGGAGTTCCTTCAAGGTATGAAAAGATAACTTGCATTTCTCTGACCAAACAAACTTCTTCCCTTTCCTCTAAAGAGAAGTAATCGGGTGGCCTATCCAAAAAAAGCTCTGAACAAAGCGACGGTAATATCCGGCCAACCCCATGAAACTTCGAACCTTAGAAACATTGGTAGGCACTGGCCAATCAACAATGGCTTGGATCTTAGAAAGATCCATGGATACACCTTCTCTTGAAACTATATGACCAAGATAGCTCACCTCTGACTGGAAGAAGTCACATTTCGCCAAGTTCACAAAAAGTTGATTCTCCCTCAAGCATTGCAATACCTGTCACAAGTGACCCTCATGCTCTTCCATAGATCTAGAATAAATAAATATGTCATCCAAGAACACAAGGACAAAATGATCAAGGTAGGTGTGAAAAACCCCATTCATAAGACTCATGAACACTGAAGGCATGTTCGTCAACCCAAATAGCACCACTATGAACTCATAGTGACCATAACGAGTACGAAATGCCATCCTATCAATGTCTGCATCATGAATGCTCAACTGATGATACCCAGATATTAGATCAATCTTAGAGAACACATTGGCTCCCTTCACTTGATCAAAAATATCATCTATCTGAGGCAATGGATATCGATTCCAGATGGTTACCTTATTCAGATGTCAATAATCAATGCATAACCAAAGAGAACCATCATTCTTCTTAACAAAGATAAGCAGTGCACCCCAGGGAGAAACACTGGGATGAATGAACCCCTTGGCCAACAATTCCTCTACCTAGAACTTCAACTCACTCAACTCGTGAGTAGTCATCTGATATGGTGCTCTCAAAATAGGTTCTGCATCAAGAACCAAGTCAATGCAAAAATCTATGTCTTGCTTCGAAGGCATACCGAGAATATCCAACAAAAACACATCCGCATACTCTTGAAGAATAGGGTGACCAGCAAGAGCGATTTCTGAACTCGCTTCCTCACCCACATCCTCAAGAGAAACTATGAAAAGATGACACCCTTGACGCATGCACCGTTTAAGTTGCATAGCAGAAATCATACATAAGGATATCGGTCGTTGAACTCCAATGATGCCAAATTTTCTGCCATGGTCATCTAAACACTCTATTGTCTTCAGAAGACAATCTACACGAGTGTTGTGAGATGATAACCAATCCATCCCCAACACAACTCCATAGGACCCCAAGGGAATGACTTGAAGGTCAACTGAAGTGACAAAGGGTCCTAGGTCCAACTCACAACTAGGGATGAAAGCATCTACAAACACACACACACCGGTAGCCAACTCTACTAGCCACCTATCTGCCTACTTAGCAGACCTGAGCCCACACCGCTCCATAATGGATGAAGATATAAAAGAATCTGAAGCACCAAAATCAAAAAGTACATAGATAGGAATACCACACAACACACCTATAGTCTCAATCACTGTGCCCTGATGCTCAGCCTGGCGGTCATCAACCACAACAAATACTCTATGGGATCTACCTGCATCCCCCATAGTCGGCTTTGATATGTCTAGTGAGGACGCTAAGGGCACTGAGTGGCTTTGTGGCCAAACTGACCATAGGCAAAGCAAGATCCTCTACCAAGTCCTGTAGTCCCAGATGACCCACTAGACTGCGGAAGGGTTCCCCCACTAGGGGCTTGAGATGCACTCTGAGGGGTCTGCCTTGGAACACTTTGCCTACTCCTCTACCATTTACAGCCCTTCCAAAACTAAGATTTGCCACCCTGTTGGCCCTAAGATTGCTTCAGTCTCAGCGGCTACTATTGTTGCTACTGACCACCCTTAGCGGGTGCTTGAGGACCCCTAAAAGGTGCAGCAGTTTGGGATTGATTCCCTCTCCCTCTAGACCCACTGAAAAGATCACTCCCGAACTACACTCCAGATTGGCCACCATGAGCACGACAAAGGTTCTGCTCCACCAGCCTGAATTTTTCCATGACTACCTCTACTGAAGAAGGCTCAAATACTATCACTCCTCCACTGATGCGGTCGTTAAGACCCCTAGAGAAGTGTTGAACAAGCATAGCCTCATCATTGTCGATCCTAACATACTGTTTGAGCTCATAGAACCTATGCTCAAACTGATCTACTAACAACCCAAATTGGCACAAAGCATAGAACTCATCTGCTCACAACTACCTCCACTGGGGTGAGATAAATCGTGCCCTAAATCTCTCCAAAAAGATTTCCCATGACACGGTGTTAATGCTCACACCGATCCTCTCCTCCTCTAACTGCCACTAGATAGATGTGAAACTCTCGAGACGCATGATAGTGCATCTTGCCTTGGTGTTGCTACCATATGGATACATGGTGAAACACCAATCTAAACTAATAAGCCAGGCCTCTACCTCGAGACCGGTACCCTTACCATCAACAAAAGGAGGATTGGACCTCATCAAGTCCCTCATGTGCCCCATGATAGCTAGATCCTGGTCCATTGGGACCTCTCTCCTTCTAGGAGATCTATCTCTCTCTCCAAAATCTACTGAAGTGACTCCTCTACCTGGGCATGGATGTGCTGATCCACCTCAGATCTGGGGCCTAGTCTAGCTAGCACCTCCTGAAACATCTGTCGCAGCTCTTCCCTTTCAGGAACCTTCTCTCCTAAATGTTGTTCATCCTGATGAACAAACTAATCCTGATCCACACTCGCATGAGTGGTTGGTGGCAAAGGACTATGGTGGTCAGAACCTCGATCCCGTCCTCCTCCTCTACCTTTGGTGCGGCCACCAACACAACCACCTCCCTTGGCTTTCCTAGCCATGACCTAACACTGCACAAGAGAGAAAGGTTTAGATCAATGGCAAGGAAAGAAACAAGGAAGTCACAACCACTAAGACCTCCACAAAAAGTCAAGCTGAATGGGCTCACTACAAACCCAGAGTACCTAGTGTTGAAACATGGGCTCTGATACCAAATGTAATGCCCCACTAGAAACCCCAAAGGAAAAACCCACAACAAAGGTGAAACATTTTTTTTAAAGTATAAACATATTAAGTGCATTAATAGAAACATCTGCACAATAATAACACAAGCGGAAGACTTACACGAGAATTCCTTAAGGGTTACCAATGAAGAATAAATCCAAAAGTTAAATTCCACAATTACTATTAATCCAATAATTCATCAAAACTCATAGAACATAAAAAACTATATGCAATAACAGTTACACCATTGAAAGATTGAAAGGATACAATATAATCTCTCTTCAATAAGCATTACTGTTAGGTCCCAGAGACAACTGAGAGGGGGGGGTGAATCAGTTGTCTAATAAATTTAAACCAAAAACAACTTAATTAACTTTCTGCTTAATACCAGTGAAATAGTCTTTTATATCGATGGACAGTTTTATTAGATAATTGCAATACAAGTAAAGATTAATGTAAGAAACAAAAAGACAAAGTCATCCACAACACATAACACCAATATTTGTACGTGGAAACCCTGTAAAGGGAAAAACCATGGTGGGAAACCTTACCCACAATCAGATGATACTACTATAGATAGTAAGTGTATACAAATGGGGTCTGCACATGTAGAAAGGCCAAGCGCCTAGAGCTCACTACTCAAACACAAAATGGGAGTCACACTGACTACAATTGGATGGTTAAATCCAATAAGAATGTACTGCTCAAACTAGCATCTTCATATGCTGGATTCAGTACCGGTGTAGTTCTTATTGTCTTCACAAGAACCCTCCTTCAATCTTCAAATGATGTCTGCATTTATAGCTCTACTTATTCTCGCATATATCTTCACACAATCCTTTTTTGCATTCCACACTTGATCTTACAAATAAGATCTTACATTTATACCATAACCTAGGACCAATTTTAGTAGGTCGGCTCTACAAGATATATTACAATAAAATCATTTTATATACAAAACAATATCCGATGCAATAACTAATTCAACATGTCGGCTCAATGCATTTACAACAATAATAAGTCATCTCCATAGCATGCCATGCTGATCTAGAAAAGATAAACCTGTCGGTGTAACCTGGACCTATTTGCTAGTAACAACAAATATGCAAATACGAATATAGCTGTAGACACCCAAAATTGTCCAGTCTAATTAAATAAATATTTTATTTATTTAATTATCTAAGTTTAATTCTTCTATTAATTAAATAAATCTTTATTTATTTAATTAATTCATTTATCCTCTTCTAGCCTTATTTCTCATTTAAATAAATACATTTATTTATTTAAATTATCTTTTTCCTAAATTAAATAAATATCTTATTTATTTAATTGATCCTTATTCTTCTATTAATTAAATAAGTCTTTATTTATTTAATTAATTCATTAGCCTTTTCTACCCATGACACATGTCATTCATCTCTTAATTCATACACTACCTACCCTCTCATTATTTTATTATTTTCTCTACCTACCCTCTAATCATAGCCGACCTCCTTTTACACCTCTCAATCTTATCCCTTCATTTCATATAGTATCTCCTATATAAGGAGATGCTTCCTTCATTATCAAACCCTAATAAATCATCCTAACTACTTGATCAATTGACTACTTGGCATATGCGATCCTACTTGCAACCACATTCCGTTCTTTGTTGAACTCTTGTACACACATAAAATCTAAGAGAAAATATATCAAGCAAGATCAATGGAGATAGGAAGAATGGAGATCCAAACCCTATTGGATATGTGATGGTATAATCTTTGTGATTTTGTTTGATTTGCATTGTCTTAGGTAATCTTCATATGTTATGGTGGATCTTTGTTGTTGTTAGGCTAGGGTTTTGTGGTTGAATCTATTTAGTCTTTCATCATTATTGTTATCCATTTTCACCATATACATTTTGGCATGCCCGGTGGGACTCTTGTCCCTTTTGCATTTAACATTTTTGTTGTAAATTTTGTGTTTGAAGTTGCAGATTTGACATTTTCGACAACATTTTGATATTTTCGCGTCTGCGCACTTTCGGGTCGTGTTTTTGATTTTTTGCCACGTCTGTGACATCTGGGACCACGTCTGCATCCTCGACAACATTTTTTTTAAAAATTTATTTATTTATTTTTTGTAGATTCTGAAAACCGCATCTGTGTTCCTCAGTCGCGTCTACGGTGTTTTTAGACGCGTCTGGGTTCTAGAACCTTGTCTGTGTCTCACAGAAGTGCGTCTGCGTTAGATAGGCATGTCTGTTTTTGGGGTAATTGCATCTGTGTGTGTTGATTTCTTTTTTTTGGAGCTTTATTGATTCAGTTTGTGGTCATTTAATATTTCAGATCCGGTTTATTTTGAGCTAACATCTTTAGATCTAGCTAATAAAATTGGTGCAGCTTGTCTTGAAAGGAAAATCATTTAGTTGAAGACCCCTATTTTCACAAAGTCTTTTGAATTTAAAATTTACCTAACTTGTGTGCTTGCAGGAAGGGGTGATTATTTCAAACAATCCAAAACTACTAATAAATCTTTGTTGCAGGTCCTTGGCAAGGGTTTTTGATTTTTTTATTGTGTGCTTTGTTTTCAATAGACTAGCAAACAATTCAATTGGTGCACTAAAATTGAATCATTTTCTTTTGTGTCTTGAGCAATAGGCTCTTTTTGTTTAATCTTTAGAGGGTTTGTCTTGTCGTGTGGTCATTAGGACTACTAGTGAGAAGAGAACGACCCAAGTGGTAGCAAAAGAAAAGCCATCTTCTTCCAAACCACTATAAATAACTATATTCATGGTGAAAACTATGAATAGCGTGTGCTGATTAGTTCATACCGACACTATGTCTCCCCATAAACCCATTTGATCAAATTTATTTTATTAGTTGTAGGGCGTAACCCCTACCAGCTGGGAGCCTTCTGTATTTACGGAGCTGAAAGTGCCGCATGTATGGCCACATGAGCGGATGCCCTTACTAGCACCTTTTTGTTTTAGAAGCCCAAATCCTTCTAGTTGTTGGGGCAGGAGGTTGGACCTTTGGTAGTGGCCCACACACATACGGTTCTTAGTAGAGATACAAAGTTCGCCACGGGGAGTTTTCGTGGGTACTGATGCTTGGCTGACCCGAGAAGTGAGTGCCAAGGGTGGAGCCAGTGAGGTCAAAAATCTAAGTATCTGCTCTGAATAGCGTAGCCTCGGGGGCAAAACCCCATGTGGGATCAACAACTATTGTCTTGGCTAGCCATAAGAATTGTGCTTGACTTATTTTAAACATTCAAACATTCAAGACCAAACAACAAAACATTGTGTCTTTTGTGTCTTCAAGTGTATGCAAAACATTCTTACATAAAACATCACACTTTCTTTGAGTCATTTTTTTTGGAGTCTAGACACTTGCAAACATTGAGTTGTCATCAACACTGTGTCCTCTTGTCACGAAAAACAGTCAAATAGTCAGATTTGGTCACAACAAAACATCTTCACAGATTGGAAAAAATTGCACAAATTTTGCAGAAACGCGTCTGTGTCTGACATAATAGCGTTTGTGTTGTATAACCGTGTCTGTGAAGGGCAGAAACATGTCTGTGTTTCTAGAATCAACATTGCAATTTACCAAAAAAAATCTCAAAAATGCATCTGTGTTAAACAGAAACATGTCTATGCCAGGAAATTGCGTCTGTGCAGTATACAGACATGTCTGTGTTCAGAATTGAAAAACTTTTATAGTCCAGCAAACAAACACAATCAGTTTCAAAATTCTTGAGCTTCCTAGGTTGTTTCTCCAAGTTTTCATCTAGCATTCAACCTATCTTTGGGTCTCACAAAGTCCATCATTGCTTTACATCTTGCATTAAATTTACATTTGTCTAAAATTGAGTCAAAAGGTCACTTGCTTGTCCTCATCATACTTTGTCAACACACTACATACAACAACACTTTGCTAAGTGGTCCCTCATCAAGGTCTATCACCTTTGGGTCTCATTTGGTCTTACTTAGAGTCAAGGTCAACTTACCTCATCAAGAGAAACTATCCTCTCTTTGGAAGTCACACCTACTCTACTACATACATACTTGGTCTTACACTTTGGACATTGCAAGTACACCTCAGATTCATTTAAATTCCATCCAACTCTTGGTCTTCCATACTTTTTCCATTTTCATCTAGTCTCACACATCTCGATCAATACCTAGTTCATGGTTGAAACCCACCTTCAAAAATCTAGGAGAGAAACTAAAGAGGCTCAAGAGTCCACAAACATGAGTGTCTATGAGTATGACAATGATATCTTTTTCAATTCTGATCATACTACATTACCTTACATGGATGCCTATAGAAACATTCCAAATGTTGAAAACATGGACACTACAAACAACAAAGATACACACAATGATGATATGGACAACTTTTCAGTACATTCAGCAGATGTGGAAGAATCCATTATGAATCCTTTCAATTGATTGGTTGAGGAAATTATGAGGAGGGATAGACAATACTTCTTACAAATGATGGCATAGAGTGGAGTCAAGATCCCTCATGATTTTGACATGTCTCAAATAATGGAAAATTGACGTTTGCAACAACCTCACTCCAACATGAATCAAAGGAGGCCTAATAGTGGAGGTAATAGAGGACCACATATGGTACCTGAATAACCATCATCTTTGTTTCAAAAACCAGAGGTCCCATGCACACATGGTCAAGCATATGATACTCACCTTCACAGACCATTATGGAAGTCTTATGCAGAGAAATATGCTCAATCACATATCAACACTAAGGATCAACCACCAAAGCAATTGGATATTCAAAGGCATGCTCAAAATTTGGACACAAGGAAACCTCGTGTCAAATTTGGGGGCAACACATTAGAACATGACATGCTTGTAGAGTATGGTATACATGGACAAAATAGATATTGTGTTCCTCAACATGAATCTATACCAAGTGGTCCATATATGCAGCATCACTATAGACCTCCTCCATATGAACATGTGTATGATCAATATCATCCATATATGCAACATGCTCCTCCTCCAATTGGTGCCTCAAGCATAGGGTATGGTCCAAGAAGTCGATCTCCACCTAAGAGCAATTTGGAGCAACAAATCAGGGACTTACAAAAGAAAATGGAGGACATAAATACACTGAAGCCAACATACACAATGAGAGATATATGTCCTTATCCATTTGACAAGAGCATTCCGATGCCTCCATTTCCTACACACTTTGTGACACCTAAGTTTGATAAGTACAGAGGCAAAGGGGATCCTAAGGCACACATAAGACAGTTTTTCATAGCTTGCATTGAGGTAGTAGCAGAAGAGACATATTTGATGAGATTATTCCCACAAAGCCTAGGTGATCAAGCTATAGAATGGTTCTCCCAACTCCCACCTAGTATTAAGTCATGGGGTGATCTAGCAGAGGAATTTATTCAACATTTCTCCTACAACATAGAGACAGACATATCAGTCACTACTTTGTGCAACACTAAGCAAAAAGAGGGAGAGTCTTTTACATCATTTTTACAAAGATGGAGAAATCTAGCCAGCAGATGCTCTTATGAAATTCCACAAAAACAAATGGTAGAAATGTTCACCCAAAATGTTAACAAAGACATTGGCTATGATCTAAGGAAAGCTTGTTTGTCCACTTTCAAGGACGTCATTGAAAAAGGCATAGCAACAAAAAAGGTCCTAATTGAACAAGGAGTCATTAAGATATTCAAGGAAAACAAAGATGACTTTAAAAGAAAAAACAAGCCAAGATTTTGGAATAAAACAAGAACACAATCAATGATGGTGTTGTTGATGCCAATACAGTGTGACCCAAATTCATTTTTTTCGGATCAAATCAGGTGAATACTCAAACAACTTCTAAATCATGAAGGAAGTACACTCCATTGGGAGAACCACTTGAGTCAGTTTTCAAAAAGCTAGTGGCAAACAAGGTAATCACTATTCCAGATTTTCCTCCATATGAACCAAAGGTTAAACCAAATTGGTGGAATGATGATGAATATTGTAAATTTCATAAGAGCAAAGGACATAAAATAGGAAATTGCCATTGACTGAAGAACATCATACAAGATCTCATTGATAGAGGTGACACTGAGATTGAAGGACACTCATCCAACCAAGAACATGAGATGTTTAAGGAACCATTCCCAAAGTATGACAAGGGAAAAGCAGCAGCCATAGATGACCAAACCAACTATACCAGAGCATCTTATAACTATGATTCAACCATCAATCACATCTTGATGGACAATTATGTCTCTACCATTATCATCAAGGACAAAACCCCTGAGAATTCTACCCAAAGACCCAAGATCGTTCTAAAAGGTGTTGGATCTTCTTTTGAACCTACCTCTGAATGTCATGTTACAACCCGTCGACGTAAAATCACTTTGCAAGGTGCTCCAGCCAAGAACACCACTTCCTCATCAACCAAACCTAAGTATGACCTTGTAGAACAATTAGGGAAGACACCCACGCTCATCTCCATTCTTGAGCTCCTAGGCATATCCCCCGCACATAAATCCATTCTTGACAAAATCTTGAGAGAAACTGTCATTCCTATTGATCTAAACGTGGACCAGTTTCAAGCCATGGTGGGATACCTTTCCATTCCACACTCCCTTACATTCACAGAAGCCAATGATGCCTCCATAAGTCAGCCACATAATGCACCTTTACACATCAAAGCCTTCGTACACAAACATCGAATAAAGCGAGTCCTGATAGATGGAGGATTGGGTCTAAACATTTGTACATTGAGCACTATTAAACAATTGGGATATTCAAATAAAGCTATGAATTCTACAAACAAAATTACTATCAAAGCATATGATGATGAAGAGCGTTCATCCAAAGGCACAATCACCTTGCCCCTCAAAGTTGGGCCAGTTACAAAGGATGTGGTTTGTTAAGTCCTAGACCTCGATCTCACTTACAACATATTGCTAGTGTGTCCTTGGAGTCATGAAACGAGGGCAGTCCCATCTACATATCACCAATGCATTAAGTTTCCTCACAATGGAGTGGAGGTAATAGTTAACGGTGATCCTAATCCATTCATATACTGTAATAACCTGAGATCAAAAACTGAGACCATCATTCCCAGTAATCGTGAAGTTGTTCCTTCTTTGGCATACATTGATCCTAAGTCATTAAAACCTTCGACATCAAAACAAGGTGAGCTTAAAGGCAAATTTCAGGACAAGGGCATGGGGGAATACACTTTAAATCAGACCATGTACTTACAACAAGTCATGAGTTCACCAAAATAATATGGAAGACCACATCCTAACAAGCAAGTATCCATCATTGTACTCAAATGGGATCCTACTACCTTTCAAAGATGGGGTGAACTAGAAGAGGAAGACTTATACAAAAAATTTTACAAAGACCTTGAAGATGATACACAAGATCACATCAGTCTACCATGTGAGAAATATGGCAAAGGTTTTAAGATCCAAAAATTTGGGTATGATGGCAAAAGTCTTCTTGGGTTAAGAATAGAAGGCATCATTGAACCTTTACAACCTAAATTGACATTCAAAAAGGAACACTCCAAAGGACTTGGTTTCATGACTTCCAAGGTTCATACTCAAAAGACAAAAGAAGCCTTACAAATCAAAGCTGCCAAAATTCAACAAGAGGATCGCTATTCCACAGACTCCAACAAATGGGAATCGGGTTCAGACAAATCCTCCAGTGACTACGAGCTCACTGAGACATTCAGAGAGCCAAATGAACCCACAGAAGAAGAGGAATTTTATAAAATATTCAAAGTTGGTCAAGAAACAACCCATGAGGATTCCACATAGTCCTTGTCTCAAGGTCCTAGGTTGAAATCACATAGGATGAGAACACCTGTCCCAGAATACACTACTAGTGATGATAATTTGGATTTGTTCATGATCGAGACTGATGAGGAGAGTGCCATCGATGACCTCAATAATTACCTTGACATACCTGAATATAACTGCATCTTCACTCTTAGCCCCACTAACTTTGAAGACATTAAAGGCCTTCCCCTCGTTCACCACCAACTCAATGACTAGGATCATGAAGGAATTGCACAGTTTGACACATTCCAAAATGATGAAGCTTTTATTGACTGTCTTGGCATATGAGATGATCTTCCCCCTGGGGACCATAAAGCGAGATACACTATAGAACTCAATAGCATGGCATATTTTGGTGAGGGCGTCGGACCTTCCATTCGCAAAAATGTGAAAATAAGAACAAACCAAGGGTCTTATGGCGAAAACCACATTGTGGTGCTGTTTGACCTCCAAAAAGTAAAAAGAAAGGACATATCTGAGGGCGAAAACCTCTCTGAGGCACCCGAAGATGGAAGGCTCGACATTCTCCCAGCATCATATGAGGAAAAGTCATCCATGTTGGTAGAGGAGACTATCAAAACAAACATTGGTACAGAAGAGGTTCCACACAACATATTCCTAGCTCAATCATTGACGGAGTCAGAAAGGTCAAAATTCATAAGTTTCTTCAAAGAATGAAAAATCAACTTTGCATGGTCATATGCTGATATACCTAGATTAGATCCAGATTTGGTAATGCATCATTTGATAGTTAAACCGATGGCAAAACTAGTGAAACAAAAATTAAGAAAGATGCATCCACAAGTGGCATTACTAGTCAAAGCAGAACTTGAGAAATTATTGGATGTTAGATTCATACACCCAATTGATTATCCTGAATGGATCTCCAACTTAGTGCCCATCAGTAAACTAGATCATAGCATCAGAATATGTATAGTTTTCAGAGACATCAACAAAGCTTGTCCTAAGGATGACTTCCCATTACCAAACATAGATTTGATTATAGATCTTATAGCAAGTCATGAAATGTTATCATTGATGGATGGATTCTCTGGTTATAATCAAATAAAGATCGCGTTTGAAGATCAACCCAAAACATCATTCACTTGTCCTTGGGGAACTTTCTGTTGGAAGGTCATGCCCTTTGGGCTAAAAAATGCAGGCGCTACATATCAAAGAGCCATGACTACTATCTTTCAAGATCTCATGCATGTAACTATGGAAGATTATGTTGATGACCTCTTGGGCAAATCAATAGACAAAAATACACATTTGGACATACTTTCAGATGTCTTTGATTAGTTGGAAAAATACAAAGTAAGATTAAACCCCAAGAAATGTGTCTTTGGAGTAACCTTCGGGAAGCTCCTAGGATTCATTGTATCAAAAAGAGGAATCAAAGCTGATCTAGCAAAAGTCAAGGCCATCCTGGAGATGCAACCACCAAGAAATATCAGTCAACTTCGGTCTTTACAAGGGAGACTCCAGTCCATATGAAAATTCATAGTGCAACTTGCAGATAAGTGTAATCCTTTTCAGCACTTGCTACATAAAAACATTGAATTCAAATGGGATGATAATTGTCAACAGGCTTTCCAGACACTCAAAGATTATCTTCTGAATCTGCCAGTTTTGATGCCACCAGTTCCAGATCAACCTCTGTTACTATACATATCAGCTACTCCAATAGCACTGGGGGCACTCTTAGCACAACAAATTATTGAGGGCAAAGAAAAAGTAGTATACTATATCAGTCGCACATTGGTAGGATATGAGCTAAACTACACACCAATTGAGCGTGCATGTCTCACCATGGTCTTTGCTTCACAGAAATTACGACATTACATGCTCACTCATAAGACTAAGTTGGTTGTGAGGATCGATCCATTGAAATACCTTCTCAATAAAGCAACACTTACTGGGCGACTAGCCAAATGGGTAATGATCCTGAGTGAATTTGACATCGAGTATGTGGACAAAAAAGCAATAAAAGGACAAGCCATCGTAGATCAATTAGCAGATGCTCCCATGATAGATGATGTTCCTCTAAGTTCAAAATTTCTAGATGAATCTATTTTAACAATGTCACCTGCAAAGCCATGGCAACTGTACTTAGACGACTGATACACACAGCATGGGGCAGGAGCTGGCATCCTCTTTATAACTCCTCAAGGGGATTCTATACCAAAATCATAAAGCTTATCATTTCATTGCACTAATAATATAGTGGAATATGAGGCATTGACAACTGGATTATAGATTGTAGTTAAGTGGAAGATCTAGGAACTTCATGTTTTTTGGGACTCTCAGCATGTAATCCATCAAGCAATTAATGATTACCAAACAAAGGATGAAAAATTAATGCCTTACAAAAAAATGGTGGATGAATTGAAACAACATTTCACAAAGATAGACTTTGAGAAGATACCAAGAGAGCAGAATTGAGCCGTAGATGCCATGTCTACAATTGCTTCAGTGATCGATCTACCTCCAAATGAGACCCACTATGAGTTCTTGGTGGATAACCTGTTGGTTCCTTCATATGAAATCACTCCTACTGAGATGATATGTGTTGTCAGTCCCGAGTCCCAGTTATATGGTTCCATTTTCACATATCTTCGTGACAATACCCTACCTCCTGATCTATCCAATAACTAACGTCACACTTTTATTCGCCAATCTTCTCGATACATCATTTTAGTTGATATCCTATATCGACAAAGTCTAAATGGCACTCTTCTTAGATTTTTAGAAAGCGACGAAGCTCAGATTGTGTTACATGAGGTACATGAAGGGATATGTGGTCCACATGCTAGTGGTCCTACCTTAGCCAAGAAACTCATCAGGACTGGATACTACTGGCCCAATATGGAAAAAGACTCATATCAGTTTTTCAAGAAATGTAAGCAATGTCAAATTCATGGAGACCTCATCCATGCGCCGGTGCAAGAACTTCAACCAATTGCGTCTCCTTGGCCCTTTTGTTAGTGGGGACTCGATCTCATAGGCAAGATTCACCCTCCTTCTTCCAATGGTCATAAATTCATTATCGCTGCCATAGAGTATTTCACAAAATGGATTGAAGCCATGCCTCTTACACAAGTCACTGGAAAATAGATTGCTACGTTCATCCTCAACTATATCATTTGCCGATACGGTATTCTTGTTTCCATTATCACTGATAATGGGCGTCCCTTAAAAAATCAGGATGTTCATAAACTTTGTGATCGCTTCCATATTTCCCATCATTTCTCCATGCCATATTACCCCCAAGGTAACGGTCAAGCTAAGGCGTCTAATAAGACAATCCTTAAAATCCTAAAAAAGACAATCGATGACGCTGGCCGTAATTGGCATATCCAACTTAATCCTACACTTTGGGCATACCGCACAAGTGTCCGCACACCTACAGGAGCTACACCCTATTCACTTCTCTACGGCACTGAAGTCATCTTGCCTATTGAGGTCGAGCTACCCTCTTTACAAGCCTCTTTGCAAAACATTATCAGTGATGAAGACTATAGGGTCTCTCGCTTACAAGAACTTGAACTATTGGATGAACAAAGACAAACTGCTTTTAATCACCTCACGGCTTATCAACAACGAATGAGTCGCAGCTATAATCACAAGGTCAAGCCTTGCACATTTGAGGTAGGTGATTTGGTTCTCAGAGAAAACCCCAAAAATCAGCAAGACAGAGAGAAGAAGGGCAAGTTCGAACCAAACTGGCTTGGTCCTTACATCATTACAGCAACATATGGATCTGGGGCATATCAGCTCTCAACTATAGAAGGTGAACCTTTGGAGGATCCTATCAACAACATGCACCTTTGCAGGTTTTACACATAGCTCTTCAGAGTATCCTAATTCAAAAATACAAAAAAATCAAAAAATTCAAAAATACAAAAAAATAAAAAATTTCAAAAATACAAAAAAATCAAAAATTTCAAAAATACAAAAAAATCAAAAAATTCAAATACAAAAAAAAATAAAAAAAAATCCTAAAACAAAAAAAATTATTACTTGGTGAAAACTTGGCAAACAAGTGCCTTGTGACACAAAAAACATTGAAAAATCGGAAAAAGTAAAGAGAAATAATTTCGTCCAATAGTGAAACCCACTTCGATGGTGCCCTAGGCAAGTACCATAGTGAAAACTGGGTCACCAGCGCTCTGCGTAGAGACATTGCTCCTCCCTCCTTCAGGATTCCATTTCATCCTTCACTTTCCACACACTCACGACTAATTCATCCATAATAAACTTACCCATTCCCATCATGGCTTGTTATTGATCTACCCAAGATTGGTTCGCCATTCATAATAACCTTCATTTTCATCCTTTTTCCATCCATAATCAAGCAGCTCCTATCTGTGGCTAAGGCAAATCCTACGTCTAGTGATGGGTGTGGAACTGAGAGCATCGCACGTTCTGAGGAGTACATTTTCTTCTAGTTTTCTTCAGTCTATCCATGCCCAATTCATAATAAAGCAGCATTAAGCCACAATAAAGTTTCGTCTTCTCTGCAATAATGCATCAGTTTCATGGATTCAGTCAGTTTCAGATGAGACACAGCAGCAATAATGGGTTTCAACAAATCAAATCTTTCAACAGACTCAGACAACATATGGTTCAATGCTATCTATCCTTTCTGTGAAAGTAAACATTGTGACCACAATCAAATAAGACTTATACAAGTGACAAGAGACACTAAATTTGAGGACTACAGTGGATGTTGGTGTCGACTCTTGGTTTTCTTTTGATTTTTTGGTGACATGTCTTTTAGCTTTTCTGGGATGTCTCTGACTAGAGATTCTATCTCCAGGATGTCTTTGACTAGAAAGGTGAGGATGGGGTATCGTCACCTATTTGTATTTGCTGTTTGTGGATTGTCTCTTAGTAATGCTATGACTTGTCCAAGGATATGAGGACACTATGAGTCTAGTATGAACTGGGGCATTCCTTGTTTGTGACTATCTTATCTCCATGCAAATAGGTACAATGACTTTCTGGGTCAAACATATACCTCGATTGTCATAACCTACTTGCCATAATAAAGCTCAATGATGATAATGCACAAGAAGCTCTTTCACTTTCATATTGATCTCCATCGTCCTTCTTGAGTTCGTGTAGCCTGCTATCACATGACTGAGTATGATGACACACCAAAAATAGGTGCATTTCATGTAGTTGCACCTGCATTACCACATGTTAGCATTTCATACATACATATAGATATTGCATTTGCATTTCATCATGTAAATAATCATTTGCATTATCATATTCATTTGCATTTCATACATTCACATATGCATAACATATTAAAAACATAAATGAACAAAAATATTGCATCTCATTATGTACATATTTGCATTCATATCATAAGCATCACATAGAAACATACATCATAGAAACACATAGAAGCATCACATAGGTATGCATGCATATAGCTGCTGCAAAGAAGAATCATCTCATATATATAAATCAAAAGTGTCATGATACAATGATGTCAAAATCATATGGCTACAATCACCCGCAAGTGTCTACATCATCATATAAAATGGTACAATACTGATACATAGGGAGCCCTCTATGGCTATGATGAACTCCCTCCGTCAGAGCTATCTAGCTTGGATGGAATCTAAGCCCTTGAAGGACCCGCCCCAGGATCATCCCTCATGTCCCCTCTATCTGGTGGTGGTGGAGGACCCATAACCCCACCGCTGGACGCTTGTCTCCTTTGGCTCCCTCCCATAGCTGTCACTATCCACGATGGTCTGTGGAAGCTCCTCACCCGCTGATCAGCTAGCACTGCACCATAATAGAGATCCCGCTAGTAGGCAATCTCCTCCCTTGCCCACAGGACATAGGCATATCTAGCTCCTGTGTCCTCTACCGCCTACCTCCCAGCCCTCAGTGCTGTCTCAGCCTCTGTGTAGTGTTGAATGGCCTAATCCCGCTCCCGCTCAGTATCTCTAAGCTGCCTCCTAAGTCTATCCCTCTCCCTCTCCAGGTCCTAGATTTCATCTGCCTATCCCTGGTAAATCTCTCTCAGCTCAACCAGCTCATCCTCCTCCGCCTCGGCCCCCTGTGCCTCTGCCTGTGGCTCCCCCTGTATGGGTGCCTGCCCCTATGCCTGTGCTTGTACTAGTGGCTGTACCTGTACCTGTCCCTATCCCTGTTCCTGCACCTGTAGTGGTAATCCACCATGACCCCTCACAATCCAAACCTATCTGTCCTCTCCACCCTCCCTCTGTGGCACCACCCTCCTCTCTCCAACTGCACCCCACCTCATCCGTCGACCTCTACCCCCATCATCTCCATCATCATCACCATCCCCACCACCATCTCCATCTAGTGGCTCTCCTGGATCTATCAGTCATGGGAATGGATGCTCAGCCTAATACACTCTGTACTCTGCATCCATGCCGGCATCCTCGATATTTGGCCATATATATCCCAGGGTAAGGGCATCATCTCCACTAGCTATGTAACAGCCTGATCATATGATAGCAGCGGTCCAAATTGTGCCTGATACCTAACCATCAATGCATACATGCCTGAACCCCATGGCATCCGTTGGATCCTGCCAAACTGCCTATCCACCCTGTCAACCAGCTGCCTCTCTAGTACATAGGGCATCCGCCCAATCAAATACCTATTTTGGAAGGTGTAGGGTAGCTCTACTGCATCATCCTCCTACTGCTCGCATCCCAGGTATGACCTCCATATAACCATATCAATCTCATCTATAGCCCGCCACCAGTACTCCAACCTACCAATTCGTGGCTGCGAGGTGATCATATCATACAAGTGCATGAAACTATGTCTGTGACCTCTGCCCCTAAAATGTATTGGTCATGTCACCAGTAGATGCTCATAGGCCCACACCTATAACAATGTGACCCCACAGCCCAATCCCACTGATCCATGGTACACAAACTGATGAAGCTCATAATATAGGTGTGCCAGCACACACGGTCCCCAGGCATATCTGGTGTGCTGTGTCACCAGTGTCTCCAATGTGCTCCCCCAGCCCACAACCAACCCTCGTGTCGCTCTATCCAGACACAAGAACCCACTAATCGCTCCTCCTACCACTGCTAGTAGTGCCAATCAAGTCTGTGTCATGGTATCCCATGCCACATGCCCTGCCCTCATCTCCAGTCCTGGATCCTGGAACACTCATCTCAGGGCCTCCCTGTCTCCATCTCAATCATAGGGTATCAGCTCCCCATCAATCGGTATCCTTAGAATCTGGTATACATCCTCCACGGTGACTGTCATCTCCCCCATCGGCAAATGAAACGTGCAAGTCTCAGAGTGCCATCTCTCCACCAGTGCAGTCAGCAATCCCATGTTCACCCAAAACTCAGGCACATACAGAATATGTCTCAATCCCATAGCCTCAATCGCAGCTCAGTCCTCGAACGTCAACTCAGGTCACAACCTATGAGTCGATGGGAATCTCTCCCGTGACTCAGCATAGGCAAATACTCCTGCAGTCAAGCAAATCAATCAAATCAGTCATAGTGGCATTCACTGTTCATCACAAAATGCTACTTTTTATTTAGGTGCATATTGTACTCTATTCTAGTGACATTCACTGTTCATCACAAAGTGTTGCTTCTATCTTAGTGGTACTCTCTGTTCATCACAAAGTACTACGTGTTTGGCACTCCCTGTTCATCACAAAGTGCTGCTCACATTTTCACTCCCTGTTCATCACAAAGTGCTGCTCATATTTAAGTATTCCCTATTCATCACAAAGTACTATATCTTGGTACTCACTTTTTATCACAAAGTGCCTTGATCTATCCTATCCTAGGGCCTTTGCTCGAGTGAATCCTCTTGAGTAGTTTCCTAATTGGCAATGTATGTTCTATCACAAAATTGTCAATCCTAGCCCTATTTGCTATCCTAGTCTTCCCTAGAGGACTTGCTTGAGTGTATCCTCTCAGCAACTTATCCAATCGGCAGCGTATGTTCATCACAGAACTGCCGATTTGACCTTGAAGACATAAACGTGCTTAGAGATGGCATAAACGCATCTGTTTTACATAGATGCACCTGAAACACATAGACGTGCCTATGCTCTGCATAGACACGCTTGGAAGACACAAATGTGTCTGCCTAGCACAGACGCGCCTGCACAACGCAAACGCAACTGCATTTTGCACAGACGCCTTTTCCCGCACAGACGCGCCTGGCACAAACACAGACGTGCCTAGCGAGCATAGACGTGCCTGGCACCAACACAGATGCGCCTGGATGTTTTTGACATTATTTTTGGACCCTATTCTAAGCGCATTTATTACCCTATCTAGCATGCATTCATGACAACAATAAATGCATCAAAGTGCGAGGAGCTTTTTTGGTACTTACTGGCTCTCCTGCCTCTTCTGGCCTCTGATATCAGCGAACACGATCGAATCTATGAATCAAAGCCATCGCCCTCATCTACCGAGTCAGTCTTCATTATCCCGTGACTCTCCCACTTTATCTGGTCAGTCCATTCTAGCCTTTTTCTTATCAAGAGATTGTCTATGGTCTTTTCACACATTTTCATCCAATCTCTCGAGGGGGCATATCATTCCCATCTTGGGGCAACTCTGTATCAGTTCATCTTATCTTCTTTGAAACAATGCGACAAGTCGCATTGTCTCAAAGAGGGGCAAAATGTAGACACCCAAAATTGTCCAATTATTTATTTAATTATCTAAGCTTAATTCTTCTATTAATTAAATAAATCTTTATTTATTCAATTAATTCATTTATCCTCTTCTAGCCTTATTTCTCATTTAAATAAATACATTTATTTATTTAAATTATCCTTTTCCTAAATTAAATAAATATCTTATTTATTTAATTGATCCTTATTCTTCTATTAATTAAATAAATCTTTATTTATTTAATTAATTCATTAGCCTTTTCTACCCATGACACATGTCATTCATCTCTTAATTCATACACTACCTATCCTCTCATTATTTTATTATTTTCTCTACTTACCCTCTAATCATAGTCGACCTCCTTTTACACCTCTCAATCTTATCCCTTCATTTCATATAGTGTCTTCTATATAAGGAGATGCTTCCTTCATTATCAAGCCCTAATAAATCATCCTAACTACTTGATCAATTGACTACTTGGCATATGTGATCCTACTTGCAACCACATTTCGTTCTTTGTTGAGCTCTTGTGCACACATAAAATCTGAGAGCAAATATATCAAGCAAGATCAATGGAGATAGGAAGAATGGAGATCCAAACCCTATTGGACATGTGATGGTATAATCTTTTTTTATTTTGTTTGATTTGCATTGTCTTAGGTAATCTTCATATGTTATGGTGGATCTTTGTTGTTGTTAGGCTAGGGTTTTGTGGTTGAATCTATTTAGTCTTCCATCATTATTGTTATCCATTTTCACCATATACAATACCAATAAACAAAACTCCAAGACAAGGTGTCCACATGATGTCTTCGACTTAACCAAGTGTTTTCTATATCATTCCAAGTGTCGGTGATCATTATATCCTACCGGTGACTGTGCATAAGTCACTTGCTTGCCAGTGAATGTTGTTGATACTCCAAAGTGCCAGAGTTGATAAGCGTTTAGTAGGTGTTGACATCAATGACAAAATACCAAAATACCAACAATCTCCCCCTTTGGCATTGATGGCAACACAAGATGGAAAAACCATCAAAGTGCCAAAACAGAAATGACAAATACCAAAAACCACCAATCTCCAAAAAGAGGATCATAACTAGAAATCAAAATATAGATACAGAGAGTAATAATCTCTCCCAAATAACAATCTCTCCCCCTAGGAGCAACATGTGTTTTCCTTGTGTTTTTATATACCAATCTCTCCCCCTTTGACAGAAAATGCCAAAGTTATTACAAAACCAAGTTCATATACAAAATACCAACCAAATTAGTATACCAACTACTCCCCCTGAGAAGTAGCTTCCTTATCAAAGTCGAAGTAAAAGATTTCTCTGTTAATTCTGTTGGTTGATGACAAACATCAACTTCCTTCCTAAGTCTCTACCGATGGGTTATGACCCCAAGTTGGTCTCTGAGATATTCAAAAGTCTCCTTAGGTAGAGGTTTAGTGAAGATATTTGCAATCTGCTCTTTAGTATTCACATAAACCAGTTTTATTTCCTTTGCTTCAACATTTTCCCTTAGAAAATTTAGTTTGATAGAAACATGTTTGGTTTTAGAATGTAATATCGGATTCTTAGATATATCAATTGCTGCAGTGTTATCACAATATATAGTAATAGGTTCCTTGCATTTTACCTTTATGTCTTTCAAAATTTTCTTAAGCCATAGTACCTATGTACAGTTAGTTGCTGCTGCAACATATTCTGATTCTACTATTGATAAAGATGTACAACTTTGTTTCTTACTAAACTAAGAAACTAGTATGTTTCCAAGAAAGAATGCTCCGCCAGTGGTTCTTTTTCTATCATCCACATCTCCTGCCCAATTTGCATCTGTGTATGCACATAATTCAAAGTTTTCATCTCTAGAGTACCATAATCCAAGATTTATAGTGCCTTGTAGGTACCAGAAAATCCTTTTTACTGCTGATTCATGATTTTCTCTAGGATTACTCTGAAATCTTGAAACAATACATACTGCATTCATAATATTAGGTCTGGTTTGTGTCAAATACAGTAAACCTCCTATCATAGATTTGCATCTAGTTGGATTAATAGGTGTAGATTCATCCCTTAGTGATAGTTTGTCATTTGTAGTCATAGGCGTGCTTACCAGTTTAGAGTTCTCCATCCCAAATTTCTTTAGTAACTCTTTTAAGTACTTGGATTGACTCAAGAATATACCTTTATCAGTCTGTGAAATTTGCAATCTTAAAAAGAATTTTATTTCTCCAATCATAGACATTTCAAATTCTTGCTGCATTTTAATAGAAAATTCTTTACATAATCCATCTTCTCCTCCAAAGATTATATCATCAACAAAAACTTCTATAACCAAGATGTCATCATTAGTCACTTTATAGTATAATTTGTTGTCAGCATTACCTTTAGAAAAACCAATCTTTAAAAGATACTTATCCAATCTTTCATACCAAGCTCTTGGAGCTTGTTTCAATCCATACAAATCTTTTCTTAACCTCCAAACCATATCTTGTTATCTGTCAAAGAAAATCCATCAGGTTGTTCAATGTAAACTTCATCTTTAAGATCTCCATTCAGAAATGCACATTTAATATCCATTTGATATACTTTGTAGTTCTTATGTGCTACAAAAGCCAAAAACAATCTAACTGCCTCAATTCTGGCTACCATTGCAAAGGTTTCATTGTAATCGATTCCTTCTTTCTAAGAATATCCCTTACACACTAGTCTTTCTTTATTTCTAATAACCTTACCATCTTCATTAACTTTGTTTCTGAATACCCATTTGGTTCTAATTACATTTTTATCTTTAGGCCGGGGAACTAATGTCCAAGTGTTATTTTTCTCAATTTGTTCCAATTCTTCTTCCATAGCTTTAATCCAATATTTATCTTCACATGCCTCATTAATAGATGATGGTTCAATTTGAGAAATAAGACATACCTCTTCATTTGCCAATCTTCCTCTTGTCATAACTCCTTTATACTTGTTTCCAATTATCTGATCTTCAGAATGATTCAGTCTTACATACTGGGGTGTCTTTGTTTGTTGTTGTTCCTCAGTTACTATGGAATTTTTAGATGATACCAGTGTAACTGGATCTTCATTTTGTACCGGTGGATTCAGTGTAGGTTCATTTGTCAAAATTTCTATTGCCAATTTAGAGTCTATATACCTTGAAGTTCCTTTGAATTGTTCATCAATCTTTACATTTGTACTTTCAACAATTTTCTGCAATCTTTTGTTAAAACATCTATATGCCTTGCTCTTAGATGAATAACCAAGAAATATTCCTTCATCACTTCTAGGATCAAATTTTCCAATATACTCATCTCTTCTGATATAGCATTTACTTCCAAAAATTCTGAAATATTTAAGAGTAGGAGTAATAACAAACCATAGTTCATGAGGCGTCTTACCGGTTTCACCTTTGTTGTGAACTTTGTTGAGTGTATAGACCATTGTACTTATTGCCTCTCTCCAATATACATGTGGTAGGTTCTCTTTTGATAACATACTTCTTGCTGCATCCAAGATAGTTCTGTTTTTCCTTTCAACAACTCCATTCTGTTGTGGTGTCCGAGGTGTTGATAGTTGTCTTCTGATTCCATTTACTTCACAGAATGTATTAAATTCCTTAGATGTAAATTCTCCTCCTTGATCTGATCTTAGACATTTGATTTTCTTATCGGTTTCATTTTCTACCATAGCTTTTAACAGTTTGAACTTTCCAAGTGCTTCTAATTTTTCTCTAAGAAAAGTAACCCAACACATTCTAGAATAGTCATCAATAATTAGCATGAAATATCTATCACCATGTAAGCTTTTAGTTCTAGCTAGACCACATAAATCAGTATGAATTAAATCAAGAGCATTATTAGATTTTTCTGGAATACTTTTGAAACTAGCTCTAACTTGTTTTCCAAATTGACATTCCTTACATACTGTATTGTGAGGTTTGACAATTTTAGGTAAATCTCTAACTGCCTTAGTAGTACTGATTTTCACCATGCAATCAAAGTTTACATGAGAGAGTCTCTTATGCAATAGCCAACTTTCATCAATATGTGCAATTAGGCATGTCTTTTCACTGTTATTCAAATGAAAGATATTGCCTCTAGTCTGATTACCGATTGCAATTTCCAAACCAGTTCTATTCATGATTTTGCATTTTCCATTTTTGAATTGTAATTGAAATCCTTTATCAACTAATTAACCAACACTCAAAATATTATGCTTTAATCCTTCAACATAGTAAACATTGTAAGTATTATGCTTACCATCAAGAGATATTGTACCCTTACCTTTGATCAAACAAGCTTTATCATCTCAAAATCTTACTAAGCCTCCATTGTATTCTTGAAAGTTCAAGAATTTACCTTTATCTCTTGTCATATGATGTGAGCATCCTGAATCAATGATCCACTCATCCTTTACTTCAACTTTAGCTACCAAGGCTTGTTCTACCGGTTGAGCAGTAGGTACCAGTTGATCTTCTGTTATAGCAACAAAAACCCATCCATTGTCTGTCGGATCCTCATCAGAATCATCAGTCACTCCTTCATCAACAATGTAACAAGATTTGTCTTTATTCTTCTTAAATCTGTATCTTTGATATTCAGGGTTAGGCTTGCGTGTTCTTCTAGCTTCTTCTCTTAGTCTAGCATGTCTATCAGGGCATCTTGAAGCCATATGACCAATCTTATTGCAGTTAAAACATTTAAAGGGTGCTTTACCTTCATACTTACTTCCAACTAGACCTTTAGGCATTTTCCTTGCAAATAGTGCTTCAATTTCTTCAAGTTCTTCATTTTCTTTCCTGCTTTCTTCAAGTTATCTTGCATAAAAGGCTTTCCAATTTGATTTATGAAATGATGGTGTAGATGATGTTGATGCTTTAAAGGCTAAATCTATCTTAATAGTAGCAACAGGACCAAATTCTTCAATTTCAAAAGCTGAAAGTTTTCCAATCAATGTATCCCTAGTGACTGATGTATTAGGCATTCTTCTTAACTCATTTATGGTAGTGACTTTCATTTTATATGCCAGTGGCAATCCTCTTAAAGCTTTTGAAACAATTCCATCCTCACTTAAGGTTCCTCCACAACATTTAATACCCAAAATAATCTCATTTACTCTTTGCATAAAAGAAGAAATCCTTTCATCTTCTTCCATTTTCAGATGTTCATACCTGACCCAGAAGCTTTCAATTTTTGCAATTTTGATTGTGAAATCTCCTTCATTCAGTGTTTCCAAATGATCCCAAATAGTTTTATCAGTAGACCTATCTGATAATCCCATGATTTGTTGATCTGATAATGCGCTCAAAAGTGCTTCTCTTGCTTTGCAATCATTTTCTTCATCCTTTCCCGAGGTAGGTAGATTAGGTTGACCTGGAGTAGGAGCAGTATAACCATTCTTTGTAACATCCCAGATATCCTTTCCAATGAATGATTTGTTGATCTGATAATGCGCTCAAAAGTGCTTCTCTTGCTTTGCAATCATTTTCTTCATCCTTTCCCGAGGTAGGTAGATTAGGTTGACCTGGAGTAGGAGCAGTATAACCATTCTTTGTAACATCCCAGATATCCTTTCCAATGCAATTTAAATGTGTCTCCATTCTGATCTTCCATATGCCATAGTTGGTTCCATCAAGTTTAGGACTATCCTTCCTAAAATAGTTAGTAGACATTGGATCTCCTCAAGTTGTTAAACTTTTGCAAAAGAGGACTAGGCTCTGATACCAATTGTTAGGTCTCGGAGACAACTGAGAGGGGGGGGGGGTGAATCAGTTGTCTAATTAATTTAAACCAAAAACAACTTAATAAACTTTATGCTTAATACCGGTGAAACAGTCTTTTATACCGGTGGATAGTTTTATTAGATAATTGCAATACCGGTAAAGATTAATGTAAGAAAAAAAAAGACAAAGTCATCCACAACACATAACACCAATATTTGTACGTGGAAACCCTGTAAGGGGAAAAACCACAGTGGGAAACCTTACCCACAATCAGTTGATACTGCTGCAGATAGTAAGTGTATACAAATGGGGTCTGCACATGCAAAAAGGCCAAGTGCCTAGAGCTCACTACTCAAACACAAAATGGGAGTCACACTGACTACAATTGGATGGTTAAATCCAATAAGAATGTACTGCTCAAAATAGCATCTTCATATGCTGGATTCAGTACCGGTGTAGTTCTGATTGTCTTCACAAGAACCCTCCTTCAATCTTCAAATGATGTCTATGTGTATAGCTCTTCTTATTCTTGCATATATCTTCACACAATCCTTTTTCGCATTCCACACTTGATCTTATTAATAAGATCTTACATTTATACCATAACCTAGGACCAATTTTAGTAGGTCGGCTCTACAAGATATATTACAATAAAATCATTTTATAAACAAAACAATATCCGATGCAATAACCGATTCAACATATCGACTCAATGCATTTACAACAATAATAAGTCATCTCCATAGTGTGCCATGCTGATCTGGAAAAGATAAACCTGCCAGTGTAACTTGGACCTATTTGCTGGTAACAACAAATATGCAAATACAAATATACCAATAAACAAAACTCCAAGACAAGGTGTCCACACGATGTCATCGACATAACCAAGTGTTTTCCATATCATTCCAAGTGTCGGTGATCATTATATCCTATCAGTGTACCAGATACCGATGACTCTACATAAGTCACTTGCTTGTCGGTGAATGTTGTTGATACTTCGAAGTGCCAGAGTTGATAAGCGTTTAGTAGGTGTTGACATCAATGACAAAACCATACCAAAATACCAACATGTACACCAATCATAAAGAAGGCTGATAAACACCATCCAAACTAAGGATTACATTGAACCACCAATACATGGCTCTCAATAAACATATGAAGTTACAACTTAACCAAATACAAGGTTACATAAGTTCCATGATACAAATGACCACATAGGTAACATTGATATATAAGAGTATATTACAAGATAACAACTAACCTAATCCATTTAAATCAATTACTAAACCAAACAATTTCATTGCTTAATATAAATACATTTCCAAACTATATTCATTAAAACCAATTAACTATAGTTTATCATAATACACAAGTAATGAATTATGGACATGAACATATTTAGTAGCATAAGAACAATATTTTCATTAACTGATATAAAAACCTACCATCTAAGTCTCATTTCATATACATCAAGTTTACATCATAAGTACATCATAATTGCATCATGATTATATCATTGCCATGAAGGCATGTATATACATAGGCTACATTAGATACACATAAGTACAATTGACAAATACATAAGTTCACCATCTGAAATACTGATCTGACCAAATCCAAGTGTAGCAATCTAGACCAAGAACAAAGCCAATCCATGCAAGACCGGTACAAAATCCCCGATGGAAGAAGGCAACTACCACCTAATCATGTGGACCCAAAAAGAACACCCCCATGCTAGGAGATAGACATAAGACCCTCAAACATACAAACAAGGATAAACAATAAATGGTCTGAAAACACTTCCATCAGGTGAAACTACATGATCTAGAAACATACAGATAAGACTCCAACAAGAAAGTTCCATGTGCTACTAAAACAAAGGTCGAACACTAGTGTACACAAGGGAAGAGTGTGATCTCATAGATTGATATGGGTTATCCTAGTAGGTCTCAATAGGTTCTGGCCCCCATCCTGGGTTATCGTGGCAACCTCTCCTAACGCCCAGCCCCCATTCAAGTCTCATACGGTACCAACTTACCTTTCAAGAAGATAAGGTAGTTGTCCATGCCATTCGAGGTCTTCCCACTTCATCCTGAGTCTAATCGAGCACTCAACCATGAATAGGGCACATTTAATCTTGTTTAATGTGTTAAGCTACCCAACCCCCTAATTCATTAATTAGGTTATCACTTTTTAAATAACTCTCCCATGGGTTATCTTGGCAATCTCTTTAGGGGCTCGACTCCCATGGAGAGCCACTCCCCCTTATGACACTAACCTATTCCAAAGGTTACATACAAAGCAGAAAATCAACATAGGCTAGAAATCAACACAAAGAGTTCCAAGCACAATTGCTATTCACTTAGCCATTTTCAACCTCTACAAAGGACAAACACACTAGGGGTATTACGAACAAAAAAACAAAACAACTCACTTACACAAGGCCACTTGAAGGGAAATGACGAGTATTGATACAAAAACAAAATCAAAGCCATAACACATAATACAAGTTTATTTTCATTAAAACCATACTTTTTCCTGAAACTTTTAAAACAAAAAGTACACACATTCCCCTTTTAACACTATTCCAATAAGTTTCCCCAAATAGATAATTTAACCAAATAATCATTCACCCACTCATTTGCAATTTATACCAAATCAATTCTTTAAAGAATAAAATACTCATTTATACAAATTACACTTTCAATAATGTATTAATCTAAATACATTTATTTTTATCAAAATATATCTTATTTACCATATATATCTATATTAATTAAAATTCATCTATATTCCTCAAAATATAACTAACAAAATATAATTATATAACCAGATATAACTATATAACCAAAATACAACTATGTATATAATGAAACCCCCCTAAAAAAACATGAAATAATAATAATAAAAACAGTTTTCATTAAAAAACTAAGCATCTGCCATAAATTTATGGTTATGTGGAAAAAAAATACCATAGATGTGGGAAAGCCCCACGACTGTGGGTTTAGCTCCCCACAACATGGATTGAGCCACCCACAATGTGGGTGCTTTCCACATTGTGGGAGAGCCGCCCCATAATGTGGGTGCTTCCCACACTGTGGGAGAGCTGCCCACAGTCATGGGTTTTCCCACATTATGGGTTGAGCCCCCATAAGCGTGGGTGCTTCCCACATTGTGGGAGAGTCGCCCACAGTTGTGGGTTTCCCCATGTTGTGGGTTGAGCCCCCACATGCATGGGCACTCCCCATGACCTTGTGGGTTGAGCCACCACATATGTGGTTTGGCTTCCCACTTACAGACAAAACATAAAGAAAAAAAAAATTTAATTAAATAAAAATTGATTTCTCACCCAACAAATTAATAACTCCCAGCCAATAAAAAAAAAAAAATTTAATTAAATCAGAATAATTTCATAAACAAAATTTCATGAACCAAAGTTAATTAAACACAGACAACTTATATATAAACTAAAATTTTATAAATTTTACACCCAGGAGGTAAATAATTTGGAACAAGGAAAAGCCAAAACAACGGCAACACCAAAGTT
The DNA here is from genome assembly GCF_030272615.1 of Cryptomeria japonica. Taxonomy (NCBI): domain Eukaryota; kingdom Viridiplantae; phylum Streptophyta; class Pinopsida; order Cupressales; family Cupressaceae; genus Cryptomeria; species Cryptomeria japonica. The sequence goes on from NC_081408.1 coordinate 510,860,938, forward strand.
ATAAAACTGAAACCCCCATTTACAGAATGAAAATTTTACACAGAAGACAGTAAATTGAAATCGATTTCTAGGAAGTACCCTAAATAAATATTATTCTTTTTAATCTTCCAAAAGAATTTCCTAAAAACCAAATATACACAAAGTGTAAAAATAAAGGAAATTTCCAACAACAATCCATTAACAAACAAAATTCCTTCAAAGGCCAAATAAGATTTCCTTATAAAACAAATACACACAACAAAGGGATTTTTCACGGCTACCTTAAATCACACTCCTGGTAATGAACTTGTAGATGAAGCCTCAAGATACAACACCTGACAACACACAACAACCCAAAAAGCAAACCCAAACCTCAACCTTTGCAAAATTTCCTTGCCAAGAACTTCCTCCCAAAATCCAAGAATGAAACAACAACCCCTTATTCTCGAAATTTTTCAGAATATAAAGGGTTTTCCCCAAAATTCATCTTTGGGAATGGAAATTTCTCCAACCATACGCACACATGGGAGATACAAAAATCATTCCTCTTTGAAAACTTTAAATTAAATTTATTTAAATTTTTTAATAATTTTAATAACAAAAAATTTATTCCAACATTAAAATACAACTCATTTAATTAATAAATAAAATTTTTATTTAATTTATTAATTAAATGACAAGGTATTATTATTACTTTAATGCCTTTATACATATATACATATATACAGATACATCAATTATTTATTACTCATAAGTAAAAATAATTAATTAAATTAATCTCAAATATAATCAAAGCTTAATAATAAATTAATAATTAAATTCCACCAACACATTAAACAAGAAACCCAAACTTAACACATAAACATACACATACCACATACGAAAGGCATTAGATAATTACCTAAGTGGTGTTCTGATTAGGTTGACATAAGACAACAAACAATGTTCTAAAACTGAGCAAGGCTAAGGGTGACAATGAAGGGCATTATGACTATCTCTCACAACTTCCATCAGTATAATGTAGGCACGGTCAGACCTATGAAACCAGGTTGAGTCGATACCTTGTTCCTACAAGCTTGCATCACTGAGAGAAGCATACATACATATATCCATCAATTACAGGCACACTAATGAAGGAGAGTCATGACATTATGTGTCTCTTTGAAGTGAGTGACAGAAGATCATCCCCTCACACTCCATACAGAATCAAACACATACATCAAATCAAATACGTGATATATCTCACACATAAAGAAAGTATGTTACTCCATGGTCAGTACACAAGAATAAAATCTAACATCTAATAATCCATAATCAGTACTCATAAATAAAATCTAAAATCTAATCATCCATAAAGGCATAATGCATAACCAACATTTATTAAATCAAAACATCATAATATAGTATCATGATAAAAGCAATCACAACATAGAGTATCATCTACCCACATAAACAACTGAAAAGGTCAACCAGATTCAAACTAGGTAAAAATAGAGTCTAAACAGGGGAGGGGTATTACAACATTTGCAGAGGCTTCACCAATTTTTGACATACCTTACCTTCTCTTCCGATGACTTTCTCTATCTCTTTGTCTATATGATTCAATTTTCTCTTTTGAAAGTTTTCTTTTACATTTTTTCTTTCGATGATTGCTACTCCCCATTATACCTCCACAAAGATGCTAAAAAATTATTGCTAATGACAAATTTGTGTAAAAGATTCCCAAAAAAGTAGAATTTTGTCTTTGTCTATCTAAAAACTCGTGTTTGTTTCTTGCAAAAAGAATGTAGGGACCATTGGAATTCTCAAAATGGCCCATTTACCTATTTTATGTGGCCCAAGTATCAGTTATCAGATAATATCAGATATATATGATATTATCTAATATCTTTTAATAAGGGCACTAACAATTTGGTTGGTGCCCTTTCTCATAGGTATTGGATATCTGATTATATCCAATATTTGATACCTTGTTTAGGATAGGGAGAGAGAGAGAGGAGGAGAGGGGGAGAAGGGGAAAGGGAGAGGGAGAGATAAGGAGAGAGAGAGAGGGGGGATGGGCAAGGGAGAGGGTAGAGAGAGAGAGATAGAGATAGAGAGAAGGGGAGAGGTAGAGGGGTTGGGAAAGGGAGGGGGGAGACTAGAAGGAGAAAGGGAGAGATAGGGAGAGAAAGGGGAAAGGGATATAGGGAGAGAGAGAGAGGCAGTTAGAAAGGGATAGAGGGACCTTTCCCCTTCTGGACTCCTCTCTCCCCACTCCCTTGTCCAACCCATCTCCCCTTCTCTCTCTCTTTCTCTCCCTATCCCCCCCCTCTCTCTCTCTCCCTTTCCCTCTCTCTCTCCCTCTCCCTCTCTCTTTCCCCTTCTCTCTCTCTCTCTTTCCCAACCCCTCTCCATGACCACTTCTCTCATTCTCTCAATCCTCTCCCTTTACCCTTCTCTCCCTTTCACCCCCCTCTCCCTTTCCCCTTCTCTTCTTCTCCCTTTATTGATACTTTCATCTCTCTCCCCTCTCCCCCTCAATCTAATTACTCTCTCCCTAGATCACTTTCCTCTTTTATCCCTATCTCTCCCTCTCCATTTCCCTTTATCCACCTACCTATCCCTCCTCCCTCTATCCTTTGCCAATGCCCTCTTTGTTTTCCCTTCTATCCCTTTTTTGATACTTCCATCTCTCTTCTCTCACCCTCCCCCTAATTACCTCTCTCCCTCTCTCTCTCTCTCCCTTCCCCTTCTAGAATCATCTCTTCCCCCTCCCTTGCCCAAATTCACTCCCTCTCCATTTTTCTTTCTCACTCTCCCCATCCCCTTCTCTCCCTTCCCCACCCCCTCGATCCCTTTTTCTTTTTAGACTCCACTCTCCCTCGTCCCTTTCCCAACCCCTCTCCCTTTCCCCTTCTCTCCCTCTCTCTTTTTTGATACATCCATCTCCTCCCATCTCCCCCTCCAACTAACTACTCTCTCTCTCTAGATCCATTTTTCCTTCTCTCACTATCTCTCCCTCTCCTTTTCCTCTTTTGGACTTCTCTCTCCCCCCTCCCTTTCTCAACCCCTCTCTCTCACACACACACACACCCACCCCCTCTCCCTTGACCACCCACTCTCCCTTTCCCCTTCTCCCCCTCTCCTTTTGTTGATACTTCCATCTCTCCCCTCTCCCCCTCCTCCTCATTAAACCCCCCCTCCCTCTCTCTCTCTCTCTCTCTCTCTCTCTCTCTCTCTCTCTCTCTCTCTCTCTCTCTCTCTCTCTCCCCCTCCCCCCTCTTTTTCCTAACCCCTCTCCCTCTCACCTTCTCTCTCTTTCTCACTCTCTCCATCCCCTTCTCTCCCTTGTCCACCCCCTCAAACCATTTCCCCTTCTCAACTCTACTCTCCCCCATCCCTTTCCCAACCCCTCTCCCTTTCCCCTTCTCTCCCTATCTCTTCATCTCCTTTTCCCCTTCTTTCCCTATCTAGATCACTTTCCCCTTGCCAACTCTCTCTCTCTCTCTCTCTCTCTCTCTCTCTCCTAAATAAGGTATTAGATATTAGATATTATCCGATATCCAATACCTCTAAGAAAGGATGCCAACCAAATTGTTGGTGCCCTTATGAAAATATATCGGATGTCAGATAATATACAATATCCTATATGTGATAACTTTTATTATTAATACATTAATATATTATATATTAATAAACGTTCAAGAGACATGCTAGATCATTCACAATTGACTATTTTATAGCCAAACACAATGCCGTTAAAACCAAACCTTCACCGATAGGAGTTAAGTTTCAAATCCAGCCATTATTGCAAGTAATTTTTTTTCTTCACACAAGTGTACACACATTAATGTATATTAATTAATTCACATCTACCTACTAAAATCAAGTGCACATTAGTCATTTAGAGAGTATGTTCATTAAAGTGATGGTGGTTTTAAAATCCCTTTCAACATTCTGGAAAACCACATATTATAATATTATATAATATATAATATATTATTAATATCTAATATATTATATATTATAAATTATATCTATACAAAAAACTAATAAAAATTGGATATCTGATACCTACAGATATATCCGATATCTGTTACCTTTGACAAAAAATTGCAACCTTGGTATTTGCCTCAGGATTTATCTGGGGTTTGGCTATGACATGCCAAACCTGGAAAGTCAACACAAAAAACGTGTTTAGGAGTTTTCCTTGCTTTTCCAGACTTCGCCCTGGTAGCTGATGACTTTTTTTTTACCCGAAATTGATGAAATGAAAAGGGTTTTTTAAGGAGATTCCCAGCTTTACAACAATATAAATTATGCCTTATTTTGAATTTAATAAATAATTACTACTTATTTTCTAATTGAATTATGACTAAAATCCTTATTGATAAGCTGATTGAAAAACATTTATAACTTTCAAACGCTATCACATTTTTTCAATTTGAAACATACATCACATTCTATGTTTCAGATAATATAGGATTACAAAAAAAAATTAAATTTCATAAAGTTTTGACAAAGTTATGGTGGTCAAACATATGAGTTTTTTATATTTTTAAAAAGTTGTTGTAAAATATTTATAATTAATTATTTACTTCAAAAAAATTATAAAATAATATATGTCACATCCGAACAAGAGTCTTTTACTTATATCTAAAATATTATAAAAAAATAATATGATTTGATTGTGGTCAGGGTGGTTAGACAAACACCTACTTCTTATCTTTTTCCTGAAATTTTAGTACTACTGCATTGAAATTTTAATTTTTTGCCAAATGGATTTTTTTTTTAGAAAACAACTAGTAGCTTAGAAACTACATTCAATTTTCTATAGATTATATTCTTACATATTTTGAAATAATTTTGATAAGTTATTCAAACTTTTACATCAAGTTGCCTAGCTTTGTTTTTTTGAATTTTCATTACCATTTAAGGGCATGTTTGGCCCACCATGATCCTACACATACCCTCTTATTTGGACCATGCTCTTTTGGTTCAAATATGCATTGCAGATTGAGTTAGAATTTTGATATGGATCTTGCCATGGTGTGTAGATCTACATTGAGTGATGTTTTGGGGCTAACTAATTAACATGTTTCATTATTTTTCTATGTTACATTTGATGTTGACTTTGGAGGAAGTGTTAGTGTGTGTGGTTCATTGGAACTAGCTTAGGAAGACATTTTGTTATGTATTTAGGTCCCTTTTATCTCCTATCGTGGAATGCATTATGTATTTTTGTTCCAAGTGGTTGATTTTATGTAATTCATGTATACTATGTCTATGGCCAACATAGTTAAGGGTTTCAATGTATAATATTTTGTATAAATGAAAGTGAAAATGCTTGATTTGGAGTGTGGATTGTTGTGAAGTGGATGTGAATGATGGGCAAGCAGTAGAAGTGCAAATTCTAGTTTGTGATGAGCTTTGATGATCATATCTTTAGTGCATCAGTATGATGAGATAGTGAATGAAGTCAAAGATGTTTGCCATATGTGATATTGTTCACTTGACATAGTGGTTCAACGATAGTTTTATGATCAAGAAAACTTGTTCATTACAATTCATTATTCCATGGATCTACCAGAAGATAGTGTGTCCTTCGGCAACCTGTGCAGTTCTTTGTATCTTGCCTTGAGATTGTGCTTCTCAGTATTACAAGTCCCTTGCATCTTGCCCTAAGGTTGTGCAACTTAGTTTTGCATGTTAAATTAGGTGCAATGAGCTCCTTCACCTTGAGCCTAAAATATTCTAATCAATTATTCGTATTGTGAGTGTGATTCTCATTGTGATTTTTCTCTCCTTAGGTTTTCCGCATGAATTTGGTATTCTTGTGTGTTTTGTGCTTTGTGCTTTCATGTTTCATAATTGCAAAGAAGTTAATTGTGGTTTGAAGTTTAAAGGATTATAAATTTTGTTTTAAGGTCCGGATTTATTCAAACCCCCTCTCAATCTCATGGTGTGTTCAATATTTTTTGTCTTGTCTAGCATGGGAAGAAACTAACCATGTCATTTCATTCAAGTGGGAAAGTGAATTCTATAAAAGACCTCTATTAATTTTATTAGGCCAATCCATCAAAATTTGAAGTACACTATTTTAGTGCAATCTCTTAAGATCCTTAAGAGAATTTAAAAATTACCAAACTATGATGTAGTTATTAGGTTCCACCATGTTGACATCTCACATCTATGATCAATTCATCATCATTTGACCATGCCAACAACAAATGAATTCTAACAAAAAATGTTAGTTAAAAGCAACATAAATATGACAAGAAACATATTTTAGACTAATGCATCTAAGTGCATAGGTGAATTCTAGGGAATACATTTGTTCATTCCATAGGTTACATGATCATTGTAGGCTACACTATTTCGGTAAAGTCTCTTAAGAGACCTAAGCACAAAAAAATGCCAAAATATTACACATTGGATCTCAAAATCCATTTTACCTATGAATATTTTATTTAAAGATATAGATAATAAAGGGTTCCTATACAATATCCTCTCTCAAATTTTTAATCTCAAAATAATTTAACAATGGTACACTATAAATCAAATATTACAAAAAGCATCATTTATATTTAGCACAAACTTGTGTAGATACATATTTTTTGTTCTTTGTCACATGGGTTTCAATCAACTACATGAACATGTTTGGATGGGTAGATGAACACTAGGGGAGACCTCATTCCTTGGGCCACTTTTCTGTTTAGGGATACAGTATTAAAATAATGTTGAGCTTAAGGGACTTGAGTGTAAGAAATTGTTAAACTATGATATAACTAGCTCTCAAAGTCCATGATACCTACAAGTGTTTTTTTTGTAACTTACAATTGCATGTGCAGGATCCCCCACAACAAAATCTATAAATTTTTAAAAAAATTCTAAAACATTTGAATGTGATGATGACGGATGAAATATTGTAAATGAATCATTTATATTCAACGCAAACTTTTTGGGAGCCATGTTTTGCATACTTTATCTCATGGGGATCAATGGATTATGATGTGGTTATATTACTACTTAGGGAGGCTCTATTTGATTCCCTAAGTCACTTGATCATTTTTTGCTACAATATTTTGATAGTCTCTTAAGAGAACTACATTGCAAAAAATTGCCAAGCCATAATGGAATAGTTATCAAGATATTTGGCATTAACAAATATTTTATTTGAGCCTATAGTTGAATATAAGATCCCTCCACAATAACACCTTTCAATTTTTTAATCTCCAAACCAACTGAATATGGTGATGATGAATGAAATATTGTAAATATCATCATTTGTATTCAACACAAAGTTAGGGGGAGCCATACTTTTCATTTTTCTTCCTATGGAGCTCAATAAATTGTGCAAACACATTGGGTGGTTATGTGAACACTAGGGAAGCCCTATTTAATTCTCCAAATCACACAATCATTCTAAGATATAGTATTCTAGGAAAAATTCTCTTAAGTGACATAAGTGCATCTAATTATGAGGTTCCTCTTGATTCTTCATTATTCTACAAATTCACTTGAATATTTTGATGGTTCTTCAATAGAGATACATTTGAGAAGGATGCTTTCTCTTCACACAATTTTGAAAACAAATGAGACTTGAAACAAAAACCAAAGATAAAGAAGGTATCACTAAAAGGTGATATGAGATGTACATATAAAACTGAGTAATTTTTGAATGCGAATTAGACTAAATTGCATAATAATATTATATTTCTTGGAGATTGTCTAGAAATATTGAAAATGGAATGTATTAGAAAGATTTCAATATATTTCATTTGTAACTTTTTAACACCTCTATTACTAAGGTTGATGCCTAAATTTTTATTAAAATTTACTTTGGACATTTGAATTTGAGTCTCCACAGTGAAAATCTAATAAATAAACTTGACAATATTATCTCCTTATGTAATATTTTAAAATTTACAAAAATAAGTTAAAATAAAACTCAAATAGTTTTTGTTGTTCTATTTAAAAATGTGTATTAAAGATTTTCATATACATAAATTCCAAATCCTCGATTCTATGATTAAGATAGAGTATGTTTTAAATAACTATTTTAAAAATGTATGTGACTAATAGTTTGAGTAATATAATAATTCTTTATTTACATATTTAATAAATATTATGGTCTTTGTATTTTTTAATCTAATAAATATTTATTAAGAAAATAAACATAGAAATTATTCTATGAAAGCTAAATGATAGGGTGTTTTTTATTATGATAAATGGGTTTTACAAGGACCCGAAACCCAATTCCAAACAGAAAATTAAGAAAAATGAAACAGACGCTAACTAGTCCAAAACCAACAGCAAAACAACCACTAAAATAGGGCAAAGCCCACACAAAACAACAACCAATAAAAGACCTAAACTAAGAACAACACAAAAAGAGAAAACTAAATTTGAGAGTGCATAAGCTTAGAGTTCTTCTTGATCATACTCTTGTTGATCTCCTCGAGCTCTTCCATGATAAATCTCGTTGAACTCCTTTCCTGATTCCTGCTCCTTGTTCTGGTAAAGGGGCCCGTAGTAACCTATGATCTCTCTCCTTGCAAGCATAGTTCCTAATTTTTCTTCTTTTGTTTAGCATCTGATGGTAGGACACTGAAGATAGGTAGGGTTCTATAGATAACCATCATCTCATTGACCTATCTAAGGCCCTCAGCACTGCTGCTCATGGATTCCTTGCTAATCTCGACCAATTTCCTCAAGTTGCCCTTAATCTCCTCCAATTTCTTCTCCAACTACCCTATCCTGGACTCGTGATCCTTTTTCATGTCTTCAACATCTTCAGTAAGATTATGGGTCATTTGAAGAAGCATATCCATTTTGTTTGGCATGGGTTTCTCAGTGAAGGTGTCAGTAATACCCTTAATGCCTTCCTTCAACATGTTAATTCCATTGTTGACCTAGAGAAATCATTCTTATGGGCTATTGGTAGAATTGTCAAGAGCAGCTTAAAATCCATGTCTTTTTTTGTTATATTTCAGTTCCACTTGGACAACATTGAGGGGGATGTCAAGTTTAATTATTTCCTCTTCTCTTTCCTTAGCTTCCCCTATTTTCCCCAATTTTGACTTTTTTTTTCAGATTTGGCGGGCCCAAACCTTGTGACTTGGGGGTAGGAGTTTTAAATTTACTAGCAACCAATCTAAGGTGTTTGTTTCTTATGTTGTTGCTTGTGTCAAGTATGATATTCTGTGGGGACCCCTCTTTTTTAGAGGGACAATAGTCTAGGTCCTTCGGTACCTTGAGGTCCCATCAATCCATAGCTATACCACCCCCATCAACTTCAATCTCAGTATCAGACACAACTTGCACGTCAGGATTGGTCAACGATTTGGGGGTTTTCACTACAGGGGAGGTTTTAACCCCATGGGATTTAGCATATTCCATAAATGATAGGGTGTTGATCTTTCTTTAAATTAATTTGAAAATAGAAAAATATTTATTAATAAATTATAAAATGTTATGATTTTAGATGGTTTTGATTTGTTTAAACATATTAACATATGATTTTAATTTATAGAAAAAAATAAATTGTGTGTGGTTGTGGATGCACACGTGTTGTATATATTTATAAACACACACATGTAATATTATCTAAAAGATTTTTTGAATAGTTGTTATTTGTATATTCAAAAATAAAGATGAAACTTCTCTTACACTATTTGTAAATCCTTGTCAATCTCAATCATTAGTTTTGTCTATTTTTATTTAATTTAGCATTCATTCATTATACTGTTCTCTACATTATTTCTAAAAGTATGCAATCTCTAGAATAATATAATTTAAATAAAAAGAATTGATTAAATATAAACAAAATATTTGAACTCTTCTAGACACTAGGTACAAATATATTTGGACTCTTCTAGACACAAGAAACAAACATATTTAGAATCTTTTTAGACAGTTGCATTTTCTTGCTACTAAAACAAATCTATCACAATCGATTAAATTGTATTTATTTTAAATGTCAAGCAAATGAATTGATATGATATAGACATTCTAACAAATTTTAAATATAAACAAAATTTAGAAAAGAAAATTAGACATAAAGATAAAGACATATGAAAAATTCTTTATATTTCACTTTCATATTGTTCCTATTTTAAAAATGTTATATTTAAGCTATGCACCATTACTTAACATTTCTAAAATTATAATGTCAAATAATATAATACTCTAAAAATTCTATATACTTTTTTTTTTATTGGTAATGGGCCGAAGCCAGTAAGATGTACATACCCTACCCTTTTGTGGGACTTGAACTTGTGACCTCTATTTCAAGAGCACGAGTTCTCCACCACTAGGCCAACTCATGCTATACCCTAAAAATTCTATATATTATGTTATTTCAAATAAGCATTAAAAATGAAACTATACAATAATATAAAATCCACTTTAAAGTTATCTACTTCCTCACAAAATCATAGTCTAATTGAATGGGATTAACATAATATTTCTATAAATTTAAAATTATCTTTGATGATTAGATTTCTTAATTGTTACTAATAAGAAATTAAATTATGTATTCTATTTAATCTTTAAATAAGATTTATTATCATAAAATTATAAAGATTTAGAACAATTTCTTAGATAAGATAGTAAATATTTTTTTAATTATATTAATGAAATTAGTAATGTGAACTAATTTTTACATCAATACTCTAGTTTATATTCTATGATTTATTATAAAAATAAAGAGAACACAAGTAAATCATAACATTGTTTTTGTTACTATTTGGTGATTGGGGGTAATTATGTTATGTCCAAAGTATGTTCTGATCGGTTGTTTTTGGTTTGGGCCTGGGTTCCATATGTTGTTATTTTATGCTTAGGATTGGTGGGTGACTTAGGCTCATATGATGGTGTGTCTTAGATTCTCTAAGGCATTGTGTCTGGTAATAATGGCTTCTATGGTGTTCGATTTTCTGCATTATTTGGCAATCATTAACTCATTAGGTTTTGTGGTGTGGGCATGGTGGTTGTTCGATGGGGGTTTGGGTCATGAGTGAGGATTGATTGCGCTGGCCTCATCATTCATAGTCACTCAATGTCATGTTTGTTCATATTATTTTGTGAGCTGCTCATTTCATTATTGGGGGTGATGTGCGAGGAGGTAGTGTATCTTCTACATGATTATGCTTCATCATTAGTTGTTCATCATCCGTTGAGCTCTTGCATTTTCTGCTCATTTTCTTGTGAACTTCATTTTCATGATTCGAAGGGCTAATCATGTTTTTGATGTCTCTTCTTCTATTTATATTTACGGAGGCTTGTAGTCCTGGTATTCATTCTTTCTTTAGCATTAGTTTTTACTAACACAAAATGCTATGTTTTCTTTGGAGAGTACTTGTTAAAATTGGTGGTTAGTGGATGTTTTTGAGGAACTGGGAATTGCAGATAGCTTGGTGTTTCAGATGGTTTCTCATCCCGTTGCTATTTCTTTGGTTGTTGCTTTGACTTACCTTATGGCTCGGTCTTATTCTGCTTCCTCAAGGTCTTCAACATCCCTCTCTTCTTCTTATCTGGATTGTCATATGCTTGCTCACCATTTTTGTGCCAGCAGGTTCACTTATCATAGGTTATTTTCTGGTTGTGAGTTTTATTCTATTCAAAGGACTGGAAACATGTGTTGATTAGACAGGATGGTTCTGGGTTGAAGGCATTGGTTCTATTTTGATATGCTCTCTTCTATATGCTGGTTGAGGTAGCTTCCTTTATATCTAATGTGGATGGCTATGTAACTGGAAGGGTTTTTGGGGAGCCTATGGGCTTTTGTAATGGGTAGATAGGCCTATGTTTTCTTGAGCAATACTGAAGGGTTTTCTTACTGGTTTTTTCCCTCCGATGCTCTTTGAACCAGACACATGTAAAAAGCAAAAAAATTAATATAATTTCAGTGGTTTCATCCACTTTTATCGAAAAAAAAATTGTTTTTTTTACTAGCATAGATATCTCAATAATGTTTATGGAAAAGAAATGAAAAGATATCAACATTGAAGTGTCTTTACTATATATATCTTTAAGTTAAATACATTAATTAAATATTTTTCCATGGATGTTATTTATTAATATCTATCTAAACTACTCCATATAAACACATATTAATAAGGTAAACCAAAGACAAGAAATGATATATAGACATTATTTATTAATTTTTACTAATAATGCAATCAATAAATCATAAGAATTATGTCCAAGCTTTAAAAAAGAAATGAAAATAAATTATCTTTCTACTTTAAAAGACTATATTTTATACAAATATTGTTTTTAATATATTTTTTAATGAGTTTAGTTTTGTTTCACTTATCGATTGTTTTTATTATGTCGAGTTATGCCGAGAGGCATATACAATGACATCAAAATGTGTGTAAACAAAAATCCATTTTTGAAACAATTTGACATGCAAATGACGGGTAAATGCATGAAATATGTCATCTTTGGGTTTTTGTGGAGGTGTTATTTTATTACTCCAAAAAAATAGAACCATCGCCACTTGTCTCAAACTATATGAAACCGTTACATTCAAATGATGGTGGAAGAGTGCCAGAATATTTAAAAGGGAACAATCAATAAAATCAAGTAGCGTTGAGATGTTAGTGGAGGATTGGGCTTGACATTGTGAGTATCTGATGTATCTAAATTCCACGTTCATGTTGTCATCCTAGATAATGCTAGTACATACTTAAGCAACTCTATTAATATCTATATTTTTTGCAGTTGTGAGATTACCTTCTATTATAAGATATCTCTCAACATATTTTACATATATTTTTTATATATAGATATACTAGGTTAATTATGTCGAGATGCATCTACAATGACATCAAAATGTCCGTAAACAAAAATTCAATTTTGAAACAATTTGACATGCAAATGATGGATAAATGAATGAAATATGTCATCTTTTGGTTTTTGTGGAGGTGTTACTTTATTACTCTAAATACAATAGAACCCTTGCCACTTGTCTCCAACTATATGAAACCGTTACATTCAAATTATAGTGGAAGAGTGCCATAATATTTAAAAGGGAACAATCAACTCTATTATTATCCATATTTTTGAGACTCTTGTATACTACTAATATTGTTGCAATCATCAGATTCCCTTCTATTAAGAGATATCTCTCGGCATAATTTATCTATATTTTTATTAAATATAGATATACTAGTTATGCCAAGAGGCATCTACAGTGACATCAAAATGCCCGTAAACAAAAATTCAATTTTGAAACAATTTGACATGCAAATGACAGGTAAATGCATGAAGTATGTCATCCTTTGGTTTTTGTCGAGGTGTTATTTTATTACTCCAAATAAAATAGAACCCTCGCCACTTGTCTCCAACTATATGAAACCGTTACATTCAAATGATAGTGGAAGAGTGCCATAATATTTAAAAGGAAACAATCAATAAAGTCAAGTAGCTTTGAGAGGTTAGTGAAGGAGTGAGCTTGGCATTGTGATGCAATCATCAGATTCCCTTCTATTATAGGATATCTCTTGGCATAATTTACCTATATTTTTTAAAATATAGATATACTAGTTATGTCGAGAGGCAAACAATTTGACATGCAAATGACCAGTAAATGCATGAAATATGTCATGTTTCAGCTGTTGGAGAGGTGTTATTTTATTACTCCAAATATAATAGAACCCTCACCACTTGTCTCCAACTAGATTCGCATCTTTTTGCATGCAGACTTTAATGGATTTGTACTCTTGATGTTTAGTATTTTAGAAAAACATGATGATTCTCTTCTATTACTATTATAAGATATCTCTGGGCATATTTTACATGTATTTTTTAAATAGAAGTATACTAGTAAGATATCATTAATAGAATTAATAAATTGACATGTAAATGAATATCAAATTTTAATTAAAGATTTTTTGTTAACACTCTCATTCCATTACAATCTCTCTCTCTCGTTAACATTGAAGTTATGTCCTTTCAAAAGACTTATACAATTAAATTGACACACAAACATTGATATATATATATATATATATATACAATTAAATTTGAAAACTAAAATCTTATCATATTCCATACATTATAAGAAATCTACTATTGATTTGGTAATAAAATTTAAGTCCCGTCTCTTATAAAATATATCTAGTCTCCCCTAAATTGGATACTTTTATTTTGTATGAAATATTTTTTCTGAAATTTGAAATTTTTTTATCTCCAAAATGCAAACGCCAAATTCTACGGATTGTACCTATTTTGCATGCTTATCATCAAATCTGTCAAAGTCCAAGTCTCTTAATATTCCTTTCTTAACTACACAACAAATCATTTAAATATGTGTGAAACTATCTTTCTCATTTAGAAAAAAATTCCAATTTGGCTTTTGACTTCTTAAACTTGAATCTCTCTATTAAATGAAAAAGACAGTCTCTTATAATTCTAACCCAACTATACATTATCTGTTTCATTTCTATCCACTCATTTTGTATTAATATGTATTAATTATCCTCTGCAAACTAGTCAATAAATGTTACAGTCAATAAATTGACATTTGCGGCTCATGTTTTGATTTCACAGATATTAAAATGTCTGAAAATTCAAAACAAATAATTAAAGCATTGACATTACACCCAGAAAGAATAATTGACTTAAAACTCTTTAAAAATCCATACAAATCATAATTGTACTAATAAATGTAGCTAGATGTTAATAAAATTTTTTAAAAAAATTGGTTTTGGGATAATTAGTTTACATGAAAAAACTTCAAAGCAACATTCATTGCAATTTCATAGTTGAAAAAGTTTGAAAATGTTTTTTTTTCATTATCAGAGAATTTTTGAACTCTCGGTATTTTAATAGGGTTTTGATATTATTGATAAAAAAGGATTTTTCAAAAGGTCTAAATCTTTATACAATTGAATGATAAAATGGAAAACTTCAACAATTAAATAATAGTTTGGTGAAAATAATTCAAAAAGTGTATTTTAAACAACACATAGACTGTCATAGTTTTCCATTTGAATTGAAATAGTCAATATTTAAGATATTATTGTTAAAGAAGGGTTTTCAAAAAGACTCAAATCCTTATACAATAGGAAAAGATAAAAAAATAAAAATAAAAATAAAAAACTTCAACAATAAAATAATATTTTGATGAAAATTATTCAGAAATCTATTTTACATAATTATATATAATATCTTAATTTTCTTTGGAATTAAAACAGTCAATGTTTTTTATATTATTAGAATCCAAATTCTTATACAATTGAACATTCAAAAAATTAAAAATCTAAAAGAAATAAAAATTCACCAAAGAAAAACAGTAGCCAAAAACTTAGACCACATAATTTAGCTAGAAGTCAGGTTTCTCTGCTAAAACAAATTGAATTAAATCTATTGGGAAAATTGAGTATCACCTGAGCGCCTTACAAATATTGATATTTAAGTGTGTGGGAAAACAATAATGTTGAATGTTGAATTGTATGTTGTATCAAGCTTTCAACATCTTGGAAAAGAATAACAATTGAACAAATAAAAACAATAATGTTGAATGTTGAATTGTATGTTGTATCAAGCTTTCAACATCTTGGAAAAGAATAACAATTGAGCAACACATAAAATTCTATTGTGGGTTGTTGGATTGTTTTAGTTAATTCAGACTTTATTGGAAGTTTGTGCAAGAGAGCATAACAAGCACATCATGGAGAATTGAGGTTCAAAATTTTTTTGGTGCAAACCTCTACTTTTGAAAGATGAAAATTGAGGATCTATCCATAGATTATGAGATACCATTAATGAGTATGTTTATTATTATATAATGATAAGTCTACAATAAGATATTATATCTAAAAATATCATTACATAATATAATGGTTTGTAAAAATTTAATATCATTGAGATACTACAATTTAATTATAACTAAGTATCTTATGATTTGAAATCATTCGTATAACTATTTTAGAAATGAAGAGTGTAAATAGA
The DNA here is from genome assembly GCF_030272615.1 of Cryptomeria japonica. Lineage (NCBI taxonomy): Eukaryota > Viridiplantae > Streptophyta > Pinopsida > Cupressales > Cupressaceae > Cryptomeria > Cryptomeria japonica. The sequence goes on from NC_081408.1 coordinate 510,876,865, forward strand.
GTTATTAGCATAGAGATTAAGTATTTCAATAATAGGAAAGTTGTTTTGTTGAGTACGATCATGTATATATTGAAACTTAGATGTTCTATTGCGTTTTTATAGTCATTCTCACAACATGAGATTGAGATGCATAAATTCTAATCTAGCTTCTTTTTGTAGATGTAAATTTATTTGTTCAAGAAAAACACACAGTTTCTCACTAGCTTGCTAATATTAACAATTAGCTTGAATCTTTGGAGAAGAAGATTGACAACTCTCTCAACAACCAAAAACTCTCTCTTAGGACTCTTTCACTCTTAGAGGCACCCTACTTAATGAAGGTCTAATTAACAAAGGAGACCTTCATTACCTATGCAATGTCCAAGCTAGTACGAATCACATTGTTAACAAGGCAAAAGTGGGTACCACTTGGCTTGTGGTAGATGAATTTAAGCTCTAATTATGTTGTTTTCACACAGTAGAAGTGAGGTTTTCCTTATTTTTACAGCAAATATGTTTATTATTTGGTTCTTGCAATCAAGTTTTAGTAAAATTATATCTATTTTGTAGTTTGGCAACCTATATATATGTTGTTTTGTTGTTATAATTTGGTATTAGTTGCAATCTATCTACTTTTGTAGTCTATTACTTATAAAATTACTTTAATGAAAAATACAGTACTTCAATAATAGGATAAGTGGATATCATTTGTATTGAATTGGTTGAACATTAATAGATATTCACCTATCATAAACTATTTTGACAAATCATGTTTTACATGAATTCTTGTGAGCATGAAAATTGTTGAAATACTAGGATCACTGAGAGGGGGGTGAATCAGTGATCTATAAATAATTCACTCTTTAGACATTAAAAAACCTCATTAAAATGATGTTAATAGTTGCTGCAAAATATATGGCAGTATTGACAAAGAAGAATAAATCAGTGAAAAGATTCAAAGCACAAGTATAGCACCATGACATGAATATTTGAGTGGAAAACCATTAAAGGGTGAAAAAATGCTATGAACAAGTTTTATATTAGGCCTCACTCGCAAAATTCGGAGCACCAACCCCTTACAAGTTTGAGAAGCACCCACTCCAAGGAGCACCAACCCCTTACAAAAACTCAAAACAATATTAATCCAAAGGGTTACTCTACTTCAATACAAAACATTTGATATACTGTTGGACTCTTCAGATCATTCACAATCAAATTGTCTCAGAGATCTTATCTCTATTTTGTAACTTTTCACTTTAACAATCTTCTCTTCAAGAATAATTTTACAATCATTGTTCTATCACCAATTCTTTATCTTCATGACTAACTCTACAACCAAAAAGTGTCAAAATGTATAGTTCTTGTTTCCAACAAAACCCTTACTCATTGTCATTATCAAACCCTCACTGTTGTTATCAAATAATGAAATAAATCAAAAGAAACATTGACAATGTTAACTTATGCAAATTACTTTAATTCTGATCATATTAATAGACCAATCATCTATTAGATAGTTCAAATAACCGGAAGACAACTGAGAGGGAGGGGGGTGAATCAGTTGTCATAGATTACCAGAACTATTATCAATTTAAAACTTTAAGACTAGAATAGAAGTTAAACCAATTAAGCATAAACAATAATCACAGAATAAAATCCATCCACATGACACCAAGATTTATACGTGGAAAACCTGATAAAGGGAAAAACCATGGTGGGAAGCCTACCCATAGTCAGATAATACTTCTATAGTAAGTATGTGAATTGCAATTGAGGGGCCTGGACTTGTAGGAAGGCCAACAACCTAGAGTGCACTGCTCATCACAAAAGGAGCCTCACTGACTACATAGAAATCCAGACTACAATCCGGAGAAGTGTTGAACTGCAAAAGATAGCATCTCCTATGGCTGAGTACAGTCTCGGTTAAGCTCGATATCGAAGGACTAAATCCTCTTACATAAACCTAATTCGATCTCCAATGATCGACCAAATCCTCTGCCTGAATGATATTGCATTATTCGCACATTACATTCCTTGACCATGACCTCTAACATAACCATGATGATCTACAATAAGATCTTACATCTATATATACAAACCCTCAACCATAAACAATTAGGTCGGCCACCAGATAATAAACCAATTACATAGTTACAAACCATGTTGGCCTAGGACTAAACATATGATATCCACCACATAAGATATGTTGGAAACACATCAAGAGGTCCAATCCACACGTTACATTAAATTTGGTCCTTAACCTAGATCAACCGGGACCTAGTATAGGTCCACACGCTACATCAATGATCTACATTTGCCAAGTCTCAAACATGAACACCAATAGCATCTTGAAACTCTACCAGAAGCTACACCAACACCACTTATGCAATTCATCAAAGATCTTCATCAAAAGCTCTATTGGTGAAACCCTCACCGGAACCAAAAACCAAGCTTCTAAGCAAGCAGGATAGCATTCAATCACTAGACAAAAACCAACTGACCAAATATGAGCATAAGTATCATGAACAAGACAATTTCATCACCAAACTATATCGAAGCCTGCCGGATCAAGCTAGATCCAAATCAATCAGAAACCACTCAACCTATCAGGACCAAAAGGGAGTCGGTAAAGCATCCAAACAGCTAGTGTTGGCATCAATGAAAAAACATCAATGCAACACATAATCAATTCCACCAAATGGCCAACATCATCTTCATATCCTCTTTGAACTACTCCAAGTTTCATAATCAATTTTTTGCAACATTTATTTCAAAAATAACATTTTGTTTCATAAAAAATCATTCATGATGTTCCTCAGATCATATCATTAAGTCCTCACATACATCACACTTGTATTTTCATCTTTTTTCTTCTTAATACAATCTAAGCTCAACAAGGATTTTACTGTCAATATTGAGAAGCAAATAGTTACAAAATTATCGACAAGAAACTAACCATTAAATGTTTAAACTTTCTTTTTTAAACCCGACTATAATATGGTCTAAACATTTTACCTTAATAATAGACTTCAAGTGTATTGTGATAATAAATGATTATCACTTGTTAAGAGATTAAATGTCTTCAATTATTTCAACAAATTCTTGGCATTTGTATTTCTGTCGCTAGTCTCTATTCTTCCTATCGCCCAAGCTACAAGAGATTAAAAAACTCCATTATGTCTGCACAGAAAATATTGTTATAAAGGTATGATGTACAATATGACAATTAATCCTTTTACAACCCACAACTCCTCGGTTTATAACAAGATCCAAACTGATTTCAAATTCAAGTTTCTACCACCATGAAGGCAAAGATGCTTGTGTGCTTTACAAATGAGTAAGCATTGACATTGTCAGAAGATGATAACCAGAAGATGACAATCATAATATAATTCATTATCTCAAATACAAACACAACTTACACCATGAGACTTATATTCATACTATCATAATTGATTGATGCAATCAGAATGAAGTAGAATGAAGTGCTATCAACATGTATTCATGCCTTACCTTTGTCACCTCAAGTAACATTTCTATTTGTTTAATCTTATCATGTCGCTTACATATCTTGTTCTTCAAGCACACCTATCGACATCAATGAAAAACATGGCAAAACCAACAAAACCTCATTGTTCAAATTAAATGTATTTTTATCAAGGTATGCAAGAAACAAGGGTACCAAACCTATACATATGAAGCAAAAAGGCTGGATGAAATAGGCCCCAACAAACCATAAATTGTAGAGATGTAATGCAAAAAATAGAAAGATAAATAAGTGTAGCAAAGCTATTGAATAAGACAACGCGAGAGAGAGAGAGAGAGAGAGCACCAACAACACACTTAGATAATCCCAAGTCAAGAGGGATTTGACCTATCACCCACAATATGAGTATGGCATTGGGAGGAAGAAGAAGAAATAGCTTTTATCCTTATATGAATTAATGAAAATCCAAGTGGTAATTTCATCCAAATTCTAATTACAAGGGGAATAATGAGGAGAAACCCCCACAAAGGACCTATCAACGCATGAAAGAGGGAATATCCACCACGGGGGCTTCACTAGCTAGGCAATCTTATATCATGTGCATTCATATTGGGGGGTTTAATATTCCAAAAATGAAGGTACAATATATTGTATATTGATGAAAATAGGGGATTTTTTAATCCAGGCTATGAAAAAATACAATATCTAGCAAAAATAAGGGGGCTTTTAATTCAGTTTGTGTATTGGGAGGGGGTGACAAAAAAGGAGTTTAGGGAAATATTTAGTATGCCATGAATGCACATGCTATAACCCAAGTTCACTAAGTGAAGCCCCCATGATATCCACATGCACAAGACAGTGTGAATCAAGTGGGGATTCTCCCATATGGAGTCCATTAGCATAAGAAGAACAATGATGAGGTTTTGAAGCTCAAGGTAGATTAAATTTCAAGGGGAGAGTACAAGGCTCTATAATAGGTTTTGAGGGTATTAGAACCACAGGGTGTGTGCAGGATCATGGGGGTCCAAACTAGGCCCTAAAGTGACAATTAAAATTTAGAAAATCAGAGTTAGGCAACTTGACATAAAAATTTGAATAGGTTATTAACATAATTTAAAAAATATGTAAGAACAAAATTGTAGAAAATAGAATATAGTTTCTAAGATGCTAGTTGTTTTTTGAAAAAAATTAAATCTATTTGGTGAAAAACTGAAATTTCAATGTAGTAGTACTAAAATTTTAGGGAAAAAATAAAAAGCAGGTGTATGTCTTTGGAATATAAATACAATCAAAAAAAAATTCTTAAATTTTCAATATAAGTAAAGGACACATGTCTGAATGTGCCATATTATTTTTGTAATTTTTTGGTAGGTAAATAATTAATTATGAATTTTTTATTAGAACTTTTTAAAAATTAAAAAAACATGTTTGTCCGTGGACCATAACTTGGTCAAAACTCCATGAAATTCTTTTTTTTTTTTTAAATTTCTATAGTAGACGAGGCACAAAATGTGCAACATTTTTTGGATTTAGAAAATGTTTAAGCATGTTAACCTAATAGATCTTTTTCAATAAGACTATTAATTAGGATTTTAGACATAATGTATGTAAAAAATCAATAATAATTAGTTATTAAATTCAAAATGAGGCAAAATTTATATTGGTTGAAATTTGAAAATTTCCATAAAAATTCCCTTTTGTTTCATCAATTTTGGGTAAAAAAAAAATTTCAACCACATGGGCAAAATCTAGAAAACCAAGGAAAACTTGTAAACACGTTTTTTGGGTTGGCTTCCCAAGTTTCACATGTCCAAGCGAAATCCCAAAGCAAACTTGAGGGAAAAATGGAGGGAAAGAATTATGTCAAATAAAAACAAATAGATATCTATTTCTTGACATCATTGTTGTGATATCATGTTTTCCAAAATGGATATCTGTTATGGAAAACAAAATGGATATTCATTTTAAAACTTTTAGAAAAACACATTTTTTTTTATACTTCCTCCTCTCCCCTCTCCTCCTAGCCCCTAATTATGCCAAACTCTCTCTCTCTCTCTCTCTCTCTCTCTCTCTCTCTCTCACACACACACACACACACACACACACACACACACACACACACACGTACTTTGTCGATACTTGCTCCTCTCCCCCTCTCATTCTACCCCCTAATTACTCCCAAATCTCACTCATTCGCTCTTTCCCTAATTACCCTTCTCTCACATGTCTCTCCCCCTCTCACTTTACCCCAAATCTATTTCATTCTCTCGTCCCACCAATTAGCCTCTCTATCTCTCAAACCTCTCTCCTCCTCTCCCTTTGTTGATACTTCCCTCTCCCCATCTCCCCTCACCCCCCTCTCTCTCTCTATCTCCAATTACCCTCTCCCTATCTCTCTCTTCACTTCTCTCCCTTTGTTGATACATGTCCCTCTCCCCCTCTCCTTCTACCCCCTAATTACCCCAATTCTCTATCTCATTCTCTCCTCCCCCTAATTACCCTCTCTCTCTAACCTCTCTCACCCTCTCCCTTTGTTGATACTTCTCTCTCTCCCCTCTACCCCTCCCCCTAATTACTCTCTCTCCCTCCCTCTCTCTCTCATTCTATTTACCAATAATTACTCTCTCTCACCTCTCTCCCCTCTCCCCTCCCCCTAATTACTCTTTGTCTCTCTCTTCAACTCTCTCCCCATCTCTCCTCTCGATTTGTTGTTACTTTCCCCTCTCCCCTCTCCTCCTACCCCCTAATTACCCCCAACTCTCTCTCTCTCTCTCTCTCTCTCTCTCTCTCTCTCTCTCTCTCTCTCTCTCTCTCTCTCTCTCTCTCTCTCTCACACACACACACACACACACACACACACACACACACACACATTCTCTCATCCACCCAATTTCCGTCTCTTTCTCTAACTTCTCTCCACCTCTCCTTTGTTGATACTTCCCTCTAGCCCATGTCCCCTCCTATTAAATACTCTCTCTCTCCACCTCTCCCCCTCTCCTCCTAGCCCCTAATTACCCCCAAATATCTCTCTCGTTCTCTCTCCCCCACAATTATCCTAACTCTCACACATCTATCCCCCTCCCTCCCTACCAACAAAAGTCAGAGGGAAAAGATACTCCACACACCTCATCAAGAACTAAGATCCAAATATAGGTAACACAAAAACATATAAATTAGAAAGATAATCAAGCTCCATTAACAATAGGGACAGAGATCTATATAGATGAAAATAGAGATAGAGAGGGAGATACAAATAAAGTGAGAGGAGATGGATAAAGAGAGGTACAAGAGATAAATATATAGAGAGGGAAAGAATGAGAGAGGGAGAGATAGAGATAAAGAGAGGGATAGATAAAAGCCGAAATAAAGAGAGATAGACATACCTAAAATAGAGATAGAGACACAAATATAGATATAGATATTAAGGTCCATGAAGAGAGAGGGAGAAATACTGAAAGACAATGATGGATAGAAAGAGGGAGACGTATCTAGAGATAGAAAAAGAGAGAGGAAGATAGAGATAGAAATCAAGACAAAGGGAGAGGGAGATGATTATATAGAGAGAAAGAGAGAGGTAAAGACAAAGATAAATGAAGAGATAGAGAGGTGTGGATAGAGAGTACGTAGAGTGAGATACAAAAAGGAAGAGATAGAGAGATATAAAGGAAGAGGAATATGGATATATAGAGAGACGCAAATAGTGTGATAGAGGGATAAAGAGAGAAATAGATAGTATAGATAGGGATAGATAGAGAGGGATAGAGAAAGAGGGAGAGATAGATAGATATAGAGAGGGGTATAGATAAGGATAGAGGGAGAGATCCAAAGATAGAGAGAGGGATTAAATAAAGTGATAAAAATAGAGAAAGGGAGAGATACATAGAGAGGGAGATAGAGGAAAAGAGGAAGTGTAGTACCCCTCCCTTGATCAGACTTTTTTCATACTCTATTTACCATGGTTGAATTTTCAGTGGTTTTGTGGATACATTATATGGTGATGCTTTTATTCAGATATTATGCTATTATAGACTATGCTTTGATGTGTGATTAAGTGAATGTTGATTATGCATTAGTTCCTTATGGATGATTATATGTTAACTTTATTTATGTGTTATTGACCATGGACTAACACATTTACCTTATGTATGAGTTTCATTATGTATCCATCTTCATGTTTGTGTGGATTTTTTATGGGGTGCGAGGAGATGATTTTTCATCACTCACTTTGGTGAGACACAAAAAGTCACGATTCTCCTTCACCGGTGTGTTTACTGTGTTTGTGTGTGTGTGTGTGTGTGTGTGTGTGTGTGTGTGTGTGGTTTGGTGATACTGGAGTTGCAGGTACAAGGTACTGACTCCACCTGGCTCCATAGGTCTGAGCATACCTAATTAACCCAATGGAAGTAAAGGAGATAGTCTTAAGGCCCTAAATATCATCCCTAGCCTTGCTCGATAGTGAGAATTGTCAGTCTTTTGCCAACCTTTCCTATGTTGGTATGCGAGTCAAGTCTTTATTTTGTTATGATGAGTTTTTGTGTTATGCGTTTTGTGACTTTATTAAGTTTCTTCTAGTGTTATTTTATGTGAAATTAATTATTAATACCTTATGGTTATTATTAATTAATGTGTATTGTTATTTATAAATTAAATTAAGGATAAATTAATATGGGGACCTTTTATGGTTAAATAAATAAATCAAGCATACTAGGTTGATTAATTAAATTAATTATTTAGTATATATCATATAGTGGATTTATTATTGTGTCTTGTGTATTTGTAAAAAGTCATTTTTACTTTAAAAAAAATTAAATATCTAAATGGCCTTTTGTGCATGAGGAAATGTAATTTTAAATTAAAAATATAAATGTTATTATATTGGAGAAAAGAAAGTCAAATTTTGAATTTGAAGGAAAAGATTTTTAACCTAAAAGATATTTTGAGGTAAAAATCCTTTATATTGGGGAATTTTTCGAGAAGATGGAGTTCTTTCATTTTGGGAAAATTTCCTCTTTGTTGTTGAATGTGGACTTTGTTGGAGGCGTTGAAGAAATTTTTGAAGGGGTTTTAGTTTGGTGAAAAGCTTTGGAAAGACTCTTCAATTTTCTTCCAGGAAAGCATATAAGGTTGGTTTTTAAATCTCTGTTTTTTTAATTTTAGTGTTGTTTAGAAATCTCTGTGATTTTTTTGTGTGCTATGTTTAGTAGAGAAAATTATTGTATATTATTGTAGGAAAGAGAAAGTGTTTGAAAATTAATTGTGGAATTGTGAATTTTTTGGTTAGTTTATTTTATTTCTTCCATGAGAGACTTGGATTTGTTGAGCAAAAAGAAAAAAAATTGGGTTGGGGAAATTGAAATTTCAAATTTAATGCTTATGTTGTGGCAGGCAAAATAGGGAAAACTTGTTTACCTGGAGAGATTGTTTTGTTTTACGGTTCCTATGCAACTATGTTTTGGTCTGGTAAAATTTAATATTTTCTGTTTTGAGTTACAGAAGAAAGAAAAAAATTAAATTTTGCATATTTATTAAAATTTGGGGGGTTGTGTTTTATTTATATATTTATTTTTTGGGCATTTGATTTTTTCCATGTGGGCATACCCACAATGGGAATGCACGACTGTGGGTATTTCCACAGTGTGGGAATCCCACATGGGAACCCATGGCTCTGGGCATACCATAGCGTGGGAACCCACATGGGAACCCATAATGGGTGCCACAGTTGTGGTGCTCCCATAGTGTGGGTAACCATGACTGTGGGGGTGGAAACCCACAGGCGTGGGTCCCACCATACCCACGCCTCCCTTCCTTCCCATTTTGTGGGCCGAGCAAAATAAAAATTAATTTAGTTTTATTTTATATTACATATATATATATATATATCAGTTGTATATAATTATATTTATAAAGTTTTGATTCAATGTATTTATGGGTTTTGAGAATTGTTATACTAGATTAGTAAATAAAATATGTTATTTTATCTTGGTGGAATTTCCTTATCTTGGAGGATTTAATTAATTGAAAAGTTACAATTGGATAATAAGAGTCTTTAATTGGATAATAAGAGTCTTTTTGATATTTACTATGTTGGAGGATTTTGGTGTTTGATTTCAAAAGAGTAATTCTCGCTCATTTATATTGGACTGTTGTTTTGATTAAGTAAAAGCAGGTTTTTGAAAGGACCCCGAACCTTTTACAAAGCAGGAAATATAGAAAAGACTAGAAAACACCGTGTCTGATCACATCAAAAGATAAAACAGATCCCAACCTAACAAAAAGGGACCACAGCCTTTAAAACATAGCATTACATTAAAACACCAGGAAAAGATAACATCCGGAAAGCAGAATGACGGTAAAAAGATAGAAAATAAGACATCTGCCAAGACAGAAACAGAGACAGCTATATGCTTTTCATAATATCCTCAGCTTGGACAACCATCAACTTCATGTTGTCTGTCGAAGTCTTTAACTCCTCTAGCTCACGACCTTTGATGTTGCCCTTGATCTTAGTATTGGCTCTGGTTCTCTTCTCATGGCCTTTTTTGTCTGACTATTCCTTATCAACTTCCTTCTCAGTATTGCTCTCAAATCTATTGATCAGGATGTTCATGTTATCCACCGAAGCTAGGATCTAGAAATTTTATTCTGCAATCTTCTTAACAGTGAGCTCCATCTTATCAATTCTGCTACCTAGATTGTCCATAGCAGTGTCCATTTCTTTCCCCTCCTTATTTTCTTCCATCTCTTTAACCTTTTTTTTAGTGGCAATTATTTTACCCACCATGCTTTCAATGGCTTCCACATTATTAATAGCAACTACCAATTCTTTAACATTTTTCGTCAGGGGTTTCTTTCCCACCATATCTCTTTTGACAGTCAACATATCTTTCTTCAGGCTACCAATATCCTTTGCCATCGTACCAACTATCTCACAGAAACCCTTTATAGTCACATTCTCACCAACACAGTCACTAATCTTGCCACTTTTGTTTTCTTGCTCCTCTTTATGCATGCCTTGGGCATTCAAACCCTCAATGTTGTCTGTGACCTGATTCTCCTCCCCCTCCTTATCCTGTCCCTCATCCTTTTTATTCTCCTCTGCTTCTCCTTCAGAATCAATTAGGATTTGGCTGATTTCTTTATTGCTTTCCTTACTTGTCTTCTTCCTTTGCATTTGCTTTCTAGTAACTTTCCCTTTCTTCTTTTTGATAAATTTCCCTTCAAAGGATTCAGCCTTAGACTCTGAAATTTTTGAATCCACCACAATCCTTTTCCTCTTAGCCTTATTCCTACCTTTTTTTCTAGTCTCCTCTGAGTCGCCCTCAATCTCTGAATCAAAGTTGAAGCTGCTGGCTTCACTCTTTGTGTCCTCATTTCTAGCATATTTTCCTTTTATAGGTTTTTCAATACTCTTCCCTTTAAGCACTTTATAGACCAGAGCCATAAGACCCTAGTGCAGGGCATGGTCACCTTTAGGATCTTTCTGAATCTCCTTGATAGTGTGGTCCATAGAGCATGCTAGGTAGTACGGAAAACTCACCTTTTCCCTATGACGAAAATGGTTTAGCAGAACAAAATGGTGACCATATGCTCTGGTAAACCTCCCATCCAACATGATATAAATAAAGTAGCGAATAAAACAAACCTCCATAGCCTGCATATTCATTTCGAGGAATGATAGGAATTGTCAACTTTAACCATTTTCTTCCTCTCATCATTTGTTACAGGGAATTTGTTAGCAGCTTTATCAGAGATGCTATAGTCCCTATAAAATTTTATGCCCTTCGTGATCATCCCCATAGCTTCAGCAATTATATCCTCATCCACAGTCATCATTTGGGGCTCAACCAATATTTTACCACTCTTCCAGTTCTTGATAAAATATTTGATGACCACGGGATCTTTCCCACTAAGCCTCTCCATAAACACACTTAAACCCCCCTCCTGAAGGATATCCCACACTTCCCTGCTCTTCCTCCAATCCGAGCAAGAGGTAGGTTCAAACCTTTTTTTATTTCCTCCCATTTTTCCTTCACTATCTCTAAATTTCCTTCTCTCAGCTACTAATCTTCTTCTCTAGTTTTTGTGGATGCCCTAAAAAATACCCAGAATCCATGCCAAACAATAATGAAAAGACACATAAATAAATACTTATTACCTCTGTAATAACCTTGCTTCGAAAAAAGAGGAGGGGGCATTTAGAAATTATATTTGAGGGTGCCACGTAGCCCTGTCTAGATATAGTCTAGATCGAGCAAAGATTTCATATCCCACATGAGCTCACTCTCTCCATATCTAGTAATAATATCTTCCATTTGGCAAGCCAGGCTAGCCGCCCAGTCTGCACATGAGTTTGCTTCCCTATACACATGTGTAAAAACATGCATTTCAAATTCCTCACTAATTTTCCTTGCCACCTTAATAGCATTGCTAATTGTCCAAGAAGGAGGGAACTTCTTATTTAGATAATTTTTTATATTTAATGAATCTCCTTCACACCAAACTTTAGTGCATTTGGCTTCCTTAGCCAGGACCATACCATGGTAAGCAGCCATAGCTTCAGCTATATGATTTGTCAGATTACCAATGGGTATACTTTTTACAATTTTGCATCTTCCCCATGCATCCCTAAGGACCACCCCACATCCTGCTATCCTAGGATTGCCCTTTGATGCACCATCAAAGTTTATTTTCATCCATTTGTTGGGCAGGATTTCCCATATCACTCCCTCTCTAGAATCATTCTGAAAGTGTTCACAAACTTTTACTCTCCACTTTTTGAAAATATCTTGATCATCCATGTCTTGAGGTTCTGCAATACCACCTATTATATTCATATTTTCCACTATATTTCTTTCAATTTTCTCAAACACAATTTGACCCTTAGACACCTTCTCTCTGAAGACTCTTTCATTCCTCTCTTTCCATATACCCCAACACATATGGGGAAGAGCAATTTTCCACAACAAAGTAGTAAATTTATTCTTTGAAGGATGGAACCAAGAATTAAAAACCTCTTGAATTGACTCTAGGAAACTTTAGCTGATTTTGAATTGATCCAGACATCTTCCCCAAACCTTAGCAAAAAAAGGGTAGTGAAAGAGAAAATGGTTGGTGGTCTCCTTATTTTGCAAGCAAAGAAAACAGACACTTGGCACACACATACCTCTTTTTCTGAGGTTATCAATAGTTAGAATTTTATCTTGAAGGGTTGTCTAGAAAAAAATATTGATCTTAGGGGTAAGGCCTTTCACCCAGGCCTTGGCCCAGCAAGGATTCTCCATATTAGAATACTTATGATAGTAGAGAGAAGCCACATTGAATTTACCATTTTCAATGAGTTTCCATATTAATTGATCTTCTTCTTCCACCACCACCATGGAGTTCATATTTATGTTCAGACTTCCCAAGGTCTCATCCACCTGAGATAAATCCTTCCACTGTCCATCTTGCCAATAATCACCCACCATTGATCCATATCTTTCCTTGCACTTGTTCTAAAATCTACTCCACTTTGGGATTTCAGTCAAAGGGGACTCGAGCAACCAGGAATCTTCCCAGAATTTGATGAGATTCCCATTCCCCATCTTCCATTTTGCTCCTTTGACAATTAAATCTTTTGTTCTAGTGACATTTTTCCAAATATTAGAACTGATTGGGATATCTTTAGCTTTGAGGAAACTTTGAAGAGTGGGACATTGCCTTTTATACTTATTGTCCCAAATCTGTTTCCATTCTCCCTGATTTTTATACCCTCTCCAGATCTGCTTTGCCATGAGGTATTCATTCATGTCTCTAATTATTCTAAGACCCAGACCTCCCTTTCTTATTGGCATACAGACCTTGTCCCATACAATCAGATTCATTCTCTTTTTCTCCTCAACCCCTATCCACAAAAAATTTCTTTGGATATTTTCAATAACCTCTGCATACTTGGCAGGAATTCTGAAAAGGCTCATGGCGTAAAGAGGGATACTTTGAAGAGTTGACTTCAACAATTGAACCTTACCAGCTTGGCTAAGAAGAGAGCCCTTCCAACCAGCTAGCTTTTTATGGAATTTATCAAACAAAGTTCCCTAGAAAGCGTCAAGAGGATCTTGGCCTAAGGGAAGCCCCAAGTAAGATGCAGGAAGACTCCCCAATTGACATCCCAAGATATTGATTATCTTGATCTTTCTTCTCTCCGGATTGTTGATAAAATAAACAAAACTTTTAGACCAATTAATTATTTGCCCAGAAGCAGAACCATAACTATCTAGAGCTTTCTTTAAACTTCTAGCATCCTGCACTGTAGCCTTCCCCATAATTATAGAGTCATCCACAAAATTCTGGTGGGAACAGTCCTGATCTACTGAAGAAGGCTTCAACCCGCAAAACTCCCCCTTCTCGACCAACTTCCCTATACCTCTCCCCAAACATTCTTCCATAATAATAAAAATAACCGGAGAAAGAGGATCTCCCTGCTTGAGTCCCCTTGAGGACTTGAAAAAAGGAGAGGGAGAACCATTAATTAAAATAGAGAAAGAAGCCGAAGAGACTAATTGCCTTATAAGACTGATACTTCTAGCACAAAAGCCAAAAGCAGACAGTACTTCCATCATGAAATCCCAATCCACTCTATCGTAGGCCTTAGATAAGTCTAGCTTCAGAAGAAAGCCTTCCTTTTTAGAATTAGATAAAGAATGAATGTTTTCATGGATTGAGATTATCGAATCCAAGATTTGTCTTCCAGGAACAAAACTACTTTGCTGAGGCGAAATGATAGAAGGGAGCAACTTCAAGGTTCTCGAGGTGAGAACCTTGGAGATGATCTTGTAAAGAGAATTGCAAAGACTTATAGGTCTGAAATGGTCCATGGAATCAACCCCTACCTTTTTGGGAATAAGAGCAATAAAATTACCATTTATCTCTTTCAATATTCTTCTTGCTCCAAAAAATTATTTCACGGCTCTAGACACATCATCACCAATAATGTGCCAATACATTTGAAAAAAGAACATGGGGAAACCATCTAGGCCTGGCGCCTTGTTGCCTTCAAAGGAATTAACTACTTGTAGAATCTCATTATTGGTAGGGATAGCAATCAGGTGAGAATTCTGGTCAGCCTCCAAGATTGTAGGGATGCAATCCAAAAGGTTCTTCTAAGCCTACTTGTCCAAATTCTAATTCTTAGCTAGAAGATTGGAGAAAAACTCCATAGCAGCCCTTCTCATAGAATCTTCCTCATCAACTCTTCTGCCATTCACTTTAATCTGTGATATTCTGTTGATGGCTTTATGTTTTAGGGTGGACATATGGAAGTATTTAGTGTTTTTGTCCCCTTCCTTCAACCATATATGTCTTGACCTTTATTTCCAGAATGTTTCTTCCTTAGCTATTATGTCATGATATTTCATAAGGGTAACATCTTCAACCTCTCTTGAAGTATTAGTGTATCCATTATTCTAAATCTCATCCTGAATATTTTTTAGCTCTGAGATAATAGTCGCTTTTGAGGCAAAGATATTCCCAAAGCATTCCTTATTCCACCTCTTGACATTTTCTTTAACAAACTTCAAATTTTTGACCACTTTATACATGGCATTCCCTTCAATACTGACCTGCCAACATTTCTTGATCTTGCTCTCCATATCCAGGTGCTTAGTCCACATTCTCTCAAATCTATAAGGGAACTGTCTCCTCCTTTTCTTAGCCTCTGCTATAAAGGATATAGGATAGTGGTCCGATCCAACCCTTATATGAGTAGATAAAGAACAAAAGTAAATATTAAACCAATCTAGGGAGATGAGAGCTCTATCAAGTCTAACCTAGATTAAATCCTTGTTACTCCTTCTATTAGTCCAAGTAAATTTGACAACTTTCAAATCCAAATCATGGAGAGCATTATTATTGATAAAGTCCATTAAGTCCACTCTACTATCCAGATTAATTTGGCTCCCCCCCTTTTTCTCATTTTCCTTCAAAGGGGTGTTGAAATCCCCCATAATCACCCAGCTATCTTCAGTAAACCTACTTCTTAATAAAAAGAGTTTATTCCAAAAATCACTTCTGTCTGTCCTATTATTAGGAGCATATAAATTAGTTAAGACCCATGAAGTTCTATCCTTCAGATGCTTAAATCTAATATAGGCCAAATTGTTGTCATGAATCAACACTTCTCCTTCAACTTTGTTTTTGTTCCAGAAAGTAACAATACCTCCCAAGGCACCTTCTGAACTACCACCACTAACTCCTCCATTATTGAACATCTTTAGACTTTCAACCTTATCTTTAAACATCTTGGTTTCTTGAATTAAAAAAATATCCAGATTTTTATCTCTAATCATACTTTTTATTAAATCATGTTTGTGAGGATTATTCAACCCTCGAATATTCCAAGAGATGACCTTCATAGGAAATACCTACCTCAAAGATGGTTCTTTGAGTCCCATCTGCAATATTCTTGCTTGTTTCCATTGTCCTCTTCTTTGCATTTGAATATCTTCCTGGAGAGGTATGTTGCACTCCTACATCCCTAAGCCTACTTCTGGTATTTCTGGTAGATGTGTTGTTATTGTTATTGTTGTTATTCTTTTTTTTTGCTCGTTCTTTCTTTTATCCTCCACGGTTTCTACTCCCTCCTGTTTAGACTCACTCTTTCCCAGAGCTTTTTTAATGTCTTCCTCATCTCCCCATTTTGGCTCTTTCTCCTCTGGAAAAGTCATCTTCACCTTAGCTGGAGAGGCTAATGAGATCTTTGATAGCCCTTGATCCATCAGGTTGAGCATCTTGGATCCAGTCTATTTCTTTTTCTAACTCAGTTGAATTAGAAACTAAGTTGAAATTGTCTCCTTCCTCTTTATTGTCTTTGGACTGATTATGTCCATTATTCTCATCATTATCTGAGTTTTGCTCAGTCTTATCCTCTTTTGTTTCCTCATTTTGGCTGCTACCTTGTGATTTTCCTTCTCCCTGATCTGAATCCTTGTCATTCTGCTCCTCCTCCTGATGATCTATTTTTTCATTGTCTTCTTTCTTCGATTCATTTCCCAGGTCTATAACGTTCTCTTCCTCTATCCTACCAACTTGGGACTGATTTTGTTGATCGTGATTGTTATCTTTCAAAGAGTTGTCCACTTTTTTCCACACTTTAGGTTGAGATTGAGGTTTGACCACATTACTAGGACATTTTTTGGCCCAATGCCCAACTTTCTTACAATGAAAGCAAGCAAAAGGGATTGTTTCATAGACTATATTCTGCTTCCATTTCCCAAGTTTAGATTCTATCTCTATCTCCTCTAGCATGTCCGTTTCGGGCCCAACTCCTACACACATCCTGGCATAAATAAGGCTTCTTCTAGATGTCATAACTGGATCATTAGTAATAAGCTCCCCAAAGGAATTGGCTATTCCTACAAGCACATATTCCTCCCAATATTCCATTGGGATCCCAGGTAGTTTTATCTAGACAGGAACTTGGACCAAAAAAGAAATTTCTTTGCCTACGTTAGGGTACCACTTTTGACTGTACCTGATATATTTTCCAATCACCCATGAACTAGAGCTCATAATGTTTTTTCAATCCTCCTCACTAGAGAAAGAGAAGGACAAACATCCTTTGTTCATTGCTACCACGTCTACCTAACCTTTCAAGCTCTACTTCCTCTTAACAAACCCATGCACAATCTCAATATTTGGTCTCGTTCCATAAAATTTACCAATCAGAGTATTTTCCATTCTAGCAATATTATGGTCTATGATTTGGTCTAGAACAGAAATGGAAAACTTACCCTAAGACACATTCAAAGTGTTTTTAACCGGAGGCAAGGACGAATTACCTTTAGGTTTGACCCCAAACAGAGAGGACCACTTGCCAATGTGTCCAATCGTTCTAGGTCCCCCCTTAATATCCTCTGATCTCAGCGGGTTCTTGAGATCCTTCCTAGAAGAATCTTTTCCTTCCACTATTTCCTCTGAACTGCTTGCTGTTTGCTGACCTCGATCCACTTCCAGTATTCTACCTCCCGGAGATGAAGTATGAACCTATCTGTTCTCGCTTCCTTCTTCTAACTTCTCCTCACATGGTCTTGGACCTCCCCTTGGGTCCCCCGAATCCAAAGGAGCATAGGGATCTTTTCCACCTGAACTCCCCCCTTCCACTAGGCTCTCTAAATCTCCTGCAGTATTTTGTCCCAATGTTGAACCAGAACTCCCACCCAAAAAATTTGAATTTTGGGCCCGCTTGCTGCCCTTCTCCTCCCCGCTCCCCATTTTTCTAAAAAGTATGAGTTGTGAAATGAATCTTTTGGAATGTTGTTAAAGGCAAGTTAATCATGTAAATTAAGTGTTAAGTGTTGATTATAGCTTTTCTTGCTTTGTCCCTTCATGGGGTCATGTCATGTGAGTTCACCAAATTGTGTTATATTATCTCCAGTTGGTTAAACCTAGATGGTAGGATTTGTGTGACCAAGTGTATTTATTTAGTTGTGTTTGAACTCCTTGTGTATGGTTGGCTTTTATATTTTTTCCTTGGAGTTCTTTTGGGATTGAGAAGTGTCATAAGGAAGAGTGGCTTCCGAGTGGGTGTCAGGCCCAAAGTGGTTGCCGAGATGATCCCCTCGAAATTTGGATAATTAAGTGATAACCTCATAAATTATTAGAGGGTTTGGGTAGCTTAAATACTAATAAAGATTAATTGTACCTCTCTCATGGTTGAGTGCTCGTACAGACTCAGAATACAGTGGGAAGGCCTAAAATGGCAAAACCAACCACCTTTTCCTCATGAAAGGTTTGTTGGGTCTGCAAAGACTTAGATGGGGTCGGGGGTTCGGGAGGGGCTACTAGGATAACCAAGGATGGGGGCCACGACCTATGGAGGCCTTCCAGGATAACCATTCCAAGATATGCGATGACACTCTTCCCTTATGTTCACTGATGTGTAGTCTTGTTGATGTCACTTATAGTATTATTGAGGAGTCATATTTATGTGTGCATGTTTTATGTGGTTACTCGATGTAATGTTTAGACCATGTGATCATTCCTTGTGGTTTTCTAGAGGGTCTTATTACTATCTCCTATCATGGTGGGGTGGTTCCTTTATGGGCCAAATGGTTGGGTGGTAGTGCCATCTTACATCGGGTGTTAATTCCTTTCTTGCGAGGGTTGACTTCGCAGGTGTTCCAGTTGTTCTCATGGATTTGATCATCTCTTGTACTAGTTGGATCCTCTTTGTTCTTCTTGGAGCGTTTTTGTATTTCTTGGACCTTATATGGTCGGATGTATCATTTAATTATGTTTGCCTTCATGGAAAGATATAATTTTGATATAATCATTATGTACTTTTATGAGACTTGGTGTTATAAATGCAATGCAATTATGATGTAACCTAGGTGATAGATCCTTTATTTGTATAAATGGAATTATGGATTAAATACAATGTTATGGACTATGATGAATGTAGCTTTTGAAACATGTAATGTAATTAAATATAGATGTATGTATCCAGTCATGTTTATTCTAATCTCCTAATGATATGTTAAATGCTATGTTCTTGTTGTAACCATTCTATCTTAAGTTAGATCAATCTATCTTTTCTTCATTGGTTTAATTGAGTAATATTTGTTGGGAACCCTTTAGGAGTTTAAGTTAAGACTTTCACTTGTGCAAATTGAAATGCGATGTTTATCTTAATACATCTTTTAGTTCAGTAATGTTTTAAAAAAAAGTTTTGCACTCTTTGCGAGTGTTTTTAGTTTTATCCTTTAGGGTTTCTTGGTGTGGCATTACAAGAAGAGGTATATTTGTTGAATATTCTAATGCACAAGACAACTAAGAGGGGGGTTGAATCAATTGTATAAAATCTTAAATCCATTTCTTTAATTAGATCTGCAACAACTTAACTTTAACACATAATCCACAAAAAGATATGGGAGTGAAAAACTAGATCACACCATACATAATGAAACACCTAATTTTACGTAGAAAACCTTGTTAGGGGAAAAGCCATAGAGAATCTATTTTCAATGTAATGAACACCTATTAGGGTTACACCAGTTAAGGTGATTATTAAAAAGAAAGGCTTGATGCCAGAGGGATCACTACGTGAGAGAAAGAATGAGAGGCTCACTACCAGAGGGCTCACTACCAAAATGAAGAACAATAAAAGAGAAAGAATCCACCATTGTTGCACTTCTACAACCGTAAGATCTGTAGATATCTTTGGCTCAATGGTTCTGATTGCTAACACATGAAAGTTCACACTACTCAACTATTTTCACCAACTTAAACACCAGTCATCAAACAATCAGGAAGATAGGTTCTCTTTCATGCACCTTCATTGCATTTCACTTTCTTTCACACATACATCACACACAACACCCACATCATCCTCAACAAATTATCCCTTATTTATATCATCCTCACATATTCATAGTCTCCTAAGGTCGACTAAGCAGCTTAACCAGACACAATTCAAATTTGGTCAGCACTAAACATTCCTGCGATGGAAAATAATGTAAAGTGGACCACAACACATCTTAACTAGGACCAAAATAAACATCAAACATATTATCCAACAATCCATAATCATCACAACAATAATATGAAGTGTAAACACTTGAGGTCAGCCAAACCTAAAGTAAACACCATCAAAATTGAAACCATGCTTCTGAAGCCCAAGAACACATGTCAACTAAATAAAATTAAGCTAAGGACATTATCATCTTACTCCAAAACCGCAACACCTGAAAACATAACATGGAGAAATGTGAAGCATGCACTCCAGACGGAAACATTGTCAAACATATTGGTAAACACAAATTAGTTATCACAGCAATCTGGATCACCAAATCTAGAATATAACATTTCTAAACATATCTTAACATCGTGTCCAAACTTCATGAATAGATGTACAACATAGAAGATATGCGAAGAAAATCTCTCAGCACAACTGCACATAAAACTCAAAATCACTTATAGCAAAACATCACTAATGATAGCCAAAGAATGTTGACATCAATGACAACATAAAATCAACTCATTCTGATTAACCTTGCAACAATCTCTCCCTTTGTCATTGATGGAAACACATCAACGACAACAATAACAACTCTCATACCAAAATCTAAGAAACCAATCCATTTCATGTTCTCTCCCCCTTGTGAGACATTTCATCTTCTAATTCGCTCTCCCTTTGCCATTAAGGAAAAAGGCTCAGATACAAAAACTATTGGCTCATTGTATTCAACTCTGTAGAAACTTACAACTGCACCTAGATCCCCCTAAGAGGTAGCACCAAATCATTAGTCCAGAATAGTAGTGTTCATGAAATTCATTGGAATAATGCATCTCTATATGTAGTTAGTTCAGAAAATGAGGGGCAGTAACCTGCAATTTCTCCTAAAGATATTCAAAAAATCTTTATCAAGTGCTTTAGTAAAAATATCAACTATTTGTTTCTTTGAAGGCACATAATCAAGCTTCACTTCATTATCCAAAACTTTCTCCCTCAAGAAGTAGTATAGAATTGAAACGTGTTTTGTTGTTGAATATAGTGCCAAATTCTTGAAAATGTTTATTCTACTGGTATTGTCACAAAAGATAGAAATAGGTTCATCAAACAATATTCCAATGTCCTTCAAGATTTGTTTCATCCATAATACCTTAGTATAGAAAGTAGCGGCAGCAATATATTCAGCTTTAGTAGTAGACATAGATATTGAGTCTTGTTTCTTACTTGAGAAAGCAACCAACCAGGGTCCAAGGAAAAATGCACCCCCACTTGTACTTTTTCTGTCATCCACACAACTAGCTCAATCTACATCGGTGTAAGCAATAAGAGTGAAATTAGATCTTTTAAGGTATCATAGACCATAGTCTTATGTTCCTTTTAAGTATCTGAAGATTCTTTTCACAACAACAACATGTGTCTCTTTGAGATCTTGTTGAAATCTAGCCACATGACAAACACCATGCAAGATATCTGGTCTAGCAGGAGTTAGGTACAATAATTGTCCAATCATTGATCTTTAAATTCTCTGATCAATCTTCAGTGATTCAACATCTCTATTTAACTTACAACCATTAGCCATAGGAGTACATATAGGTTTATCATTTTCCATTCCAAACTTCTTCAACATTTCTTTAACATACTTAGATTGTGAAATAAATATACCATCATCCTTCTAATGAACTTGTAAACCAAGAAAGAAATCCATCTCCCCAATCATAGACATTTCAAAATCTTCTTGCATCTCATCAGAAAACTTCTTGCACATACCATCATTTCCTCCAAAGATTATATCATCCACATAAACAACTATAATCAAGATGTCATTTCCTTCAACCTTAAAATAGAGATCACTATTAGTAGTACCTTTTTGAAATCATTGGTTCAACAAATACCTGTCAAGCCTTGCATACCAAGCTCTTAGATCTTACTTTAGTCCATACAAGACCTTCTTCAATTTGTAGACCATATCTAAAGTGTCTGATAGATTGAATCCTTCTGGTTGTTCTATATATATTTCTCTTGTAGTTCTCCATTCAGGAATGAAGACTTCACATCCATCTAATAGACCTTGAAATCCTTGTGTGCCACAAAAGCCAAAAACATTCTGATAGCTTCCATTCTTTCTATAAGATCATAAGTTTCCTCAAAATCTATTCCTTCAACCCGTGAGTAGCCTTTACATGTAAGTCTTTCATTGTTTATCACTATGTGACCATCCTCATCCAGGTTGTTTTGAAGTACCCATTTAATTCTTATCACATTCTTGTCAAACGGTCTTGGGACAAGTTCCCAAGTCTAATTCTTCTCAATCAATTGATCCAATTCTTATTTCATAGCTTTCATTCAATGTTGATCACTGCAAGCATCCTTTACTATTTTTGGTTTTGTTTCTAAAATTAAGCATAAATTCACCTGTTCTTCAACAACTTTGCTTCTTGTTATAACACTCTATTCTTGTCTCTAATAATCTATTGCTCTGAATGATTCTTTTGCACATATCTCAAAGTCTTAGGAGAAATTTCTAGAACATCTTCCTTATCATCCCATGCCTCTATTTTTTCAGCCTTTTCTTCTTCTTTTTGGTAGACTCATCATATTCATATCCCATCTCTACAACTATGTTCTTTGAAGTGTCTTCATCAAATTTAGCATTTGTGCTTTCAACAATTCTTCTCATTCTTTTGTTATAGCCACAAGGGGAGGATGTGAGGATGGAGCTGGCTAGAGAGAAGGTTGGGTGGGGAGAAAAAAATTGAATTCTGGAATTATGACAGAGGCATAAATGACGTTGGATTTCACTAGAGAAATGGCAAGCCTATTTGGCAGGGTTGTTAGCAACAGACTTTAGTATGGTAAGGATTGCCAAATCATCGAAAATGGGGTTTCCAGCATCATGGTAGGCCATTCAAAAAGATTAGTAAGAAACCGCAAGGAATTTTTGATATCTATGATGATTAGTTTTCCTATGCACAAGATCCAGCTAAGGATAATTGATTCTTTAGTAAGATCATGCATGCATATGAAGCAGAGTATAATCATTCAAAAATCATGCCAAAGAAAGGGTTTCTCAACTTCCCCCATATATTTCATGGCCTAATAATGTCCCTTTGCATGTTCCAAATTTTCTTACAAACCCTAATAATATTCCCTTAGGTAAATTGGCTAGATTTAGCCATGATAGTTTCAACAAGGAGCCTATTCATAAAGGTACAATCTTTTTACAAATAATAGCTGCAGAGCACCCTTCATTCCAAAAAAAATCATTCAAGTTTGGTGAAGGAAAACCCCTGCCAGTCATCCCACACAAGATCATCATGTGGAAATTACAGAGGAACAGGTCAGTAAAATTTCTCTGCCAAATCATTTTCTTTTACCTCAAATTAAACATTTGCGGGAGGCGATGCTTATTGGTGAGTTCTAAAACTCACCCCCAATTTTTTATGATCTATCTTTGTGGGCCAATAAATTTTTCAAAGGACTTAAGGACATTTTTTTCATTGATAATGGGTCACATTTCTTTATTTCTCTATTTCATTTGAAAGATTATCGAGATAACATTCATAAGTTTAAAGGGTGGTTCTGTAAGGGCTCTGTATTGTTTACCATTCTCTGGATTCCAAATTTTAGAGCAGATCCGACCATCTACAAATTCATGCCTTTTTAGTTATCCTTTCCATCCCTTCCTTTGGAGTATAGAGATCTTGAACTTGTTGAGCTTTTTGCAAATCAATTGGGTATCTTCATTTGACGTGATCTCATCCCATTTGAATATACACATCTACCAGTTAGGGTTTTCTTACTACTTAATCTTTCTAAACCCTTTTCCAAGCACTTGTCAATTTAGAAAAAAATTGGTACTGGGGATCAAATCATTTCAATGGATAGCCCTAAATATGTTGAGAGTCGGTCGAATCTTCTAGAGCATTTTAATACTCAATGTCACAGTTCTGATTGTTGCCCAATAAGAGTTTGTGAGGATCATTCTTCAAATCCTACCAACTCTACTATCTCTAACAAATTATCTGGAATCCACCAAGAAGATTTTATAGACAAATGTGATGAACATGAAGACTCAGAACATAAGGAAAAGTAATTACTATTTTCTGTGAAGGAAATTATATATATTGATACTAGAGTTCTTGATATTGGAAAAAATCGTCAGCAATTGATTTTGTTCCTAAATACTATCAAAAAGAGCCTTCAGCAATTTGAAATTAGTATTCGTATATCAGATTTGGGTTTTCTTTTAAAATTGGGGAAAAGCTTGTTTACGCAGGAAGTCTTGTCTACTTAGTTGAAAGCCCCCTTATTAAATCTGACTTCTCAGACTTTTGCTTTACGCAAAACAATATAACCCTAGACAGTAGTATTATGAAATGTGAGGTGACTAGTAGAAAAATGGATGAATTAATACATAATTTAATCTTCAAAAGTCATCCTATCGACCTCATGGTAAATAAGAATAATACTTGTTCAGTTCTCTCTTCTCAAGTGCCTCCTTTAAAGCTATCATTTTGTAAGTCTAATCAAAGGCATAGAAATTGTAGAACACAAGATGCCACTGAGAGGGGAGGTGAATCGATGGTTTTCAAACTTAACCCTTTTAATCCTAAATGCGAGTACCAGTTATCATATCAAAGGCTAAGTAAAATACCGGTGAGATAAGGGAAGAGATCAATATGCAAGCAGACATAATGACACATCACATAACCCCAGATATACGAGGAAAACCCAATATGGGAAAAACCTCAGTGAGAAATATTGTTGGAGTCTCCAATCCAACCTCACAATAAATAACTGTATACAAAGTTTAGGGAACCAAACCAAAGAGCACTAACCCTTATTTTAGGGCACCAACCCAAGGAGCACCAACCCCTGATTTAGGGCACCAACCCAAGGAGCACCAACCCCTTATTTAGGGCACCAATCCAAGGAGGACCAACCCTTGCATCGAGCTCCAATTCAATGATTACAATGAAATATGTCAATACAATAGTAATAACCTTGTTACAAATGAGCTTTTTAACTCTCACACATATCATTGTCTGATGCTCTATGTTCTTTGCATCATCTCTGTCAGATCTCCCTTCACTCTCCCTTTGACTTATCGGTAGAATCCTCTCTTTGTTGGTTTTATCTCTTCACTTCTTCTTTGCTTCAGTCCTACCGGTTCAGACACTATTGGTTAGGAGAACTAACAGACTCTGCAACTACTTCACCAATTACCTCAACCCTTACCGGTTGAATCTCTTTTTGTCACTCTGCCTCAGATCAACTTTTGCATTGTCATATTTTCTCTTACACTCACTCTTCACCACTTCACTCATTGTTGCCTTCTTAATTATTGGACACAACCAGTTGAATGATCTATTAGTTTCTATGACAACTCACCAATCACTTTAACCTCACCGATTAAATCCTCATACTGGTTCTCTCAAGAACTCATTCACTTCAATGATCTTTGTTGAATTCTCTGACTAATTAACTCTCTATTGCACACTCACACTCTGTTCTTTAATATCCGACACCACAGCATCTAGCAACATCAATCCACTAAGGTCTTTGATCTGCACATTTATATGTGAGCTTTCCCGCCAAGATGAACATTCAAACTTGGCATGCTAGGGTTTTCTCCACCAACCATGAGGCGTATCAAATGAGGTTGGATCATGTCTCTGGGATTGAAAAATTTCAACAAATCATGCAACATTATCATTCTTTTTCCTTCCAGTACACATTTTCTATATTTAGCAAACATGACCCTACTTTTTGTCAATCACAATAAATGGTCTTGTAGTTGCCTTCACCAAATCTGATCTGCACTTAGACAGTGTTGCATCGATCATGGTGCCAATGAATCAGATCTCTATCCTCTAATCTGTATTGAGCCACAAACCTTTGCATCTAACCCATGATTTTTGGGGTCTTCATTTAATGTTGACTGACTCTACAACTACCTCATTGAATCACTCTTCACCGACCTTTGCATGCTTGCCACCTAGTATCCACATTTTATCTTTGTCAGTGTCTAGCTCAGTAGAGTCCACTATGTCAGTTCAGGCTTAGTCACCGACCACAACACACAACTGATATACACTTATCGATTCATCTTACCTTACCACTTGCACTAACTGGTTAACCTTCTTTCTAGATCTTCTTTGTTCTACTTGTTGGATCATATTAGCTCAGTCACCAAACTCAGACACATGTCCATCTGATAGGATATCTTCACTTTATCTCCTTTGCTCGCTTATCTATTGACACAACACATCAACAATATCCAATGTAGATCTTCTATCGTACCAATATATGTGTTTACTAGTTGACATTAATCCTGTTTGCACACCGATGACACCCATAGGATCACCATGTCAACAATCTTTAGTTGTGTCCAACTATGGCAGCACTAGTCTCCATCTATATCCTAGTAACACATTCTTGCCTTCTGGTGTAACTCCATGTCTTTAGATGCAAGACCTCTCCTTATCCTTCATTGGTCAAGTTTTGATCTCAACCTACTCCTCCTCTTCTATCCTAGTAGATCATCATGCCTTCCCTTGTTGATCTGGTGCACATCTTTGATTTCACATGTTGGAGGCTTCCTCATGTTCCACTTTGGTCATCCGATATATTCCTTTAATCACCCGCCTTAACTTCTCATTTAATTACATAGTCATTAGTAGTATCTGTAGACACCTAAAAGTTGCAAAATGAATTAAGTGAATTTAATTCATTTAATTATCCCTAATTCTTCCAATTAATTAAATTAAGATTTAATTAATATCCATATTCTTCTAATTAGCCTATTAATCAAATGAAAGATTTGATTAAATCCATTTCCTCTAGCCTAACCTATAAATTAAACTAAGGTTTTATTAAGTACCCTTAGCGATTTATTTGAATAAATCTTATTTATTTAATTAAAATCCCCCTTTTCCCCTTTTTGATTAAATTCACATTTAATTAAAATCCCTTTTGCATTTAAATAAATCAAAATTTATTTAAAAATCCCCCCACTTGCAAAATACTACAAATTCAAGTTGCATCCCCTTTTTGGCTAAATTAAATCATTTTAATTTACCAAAATTACCTTTTTTCCCTCACCCACTTGCCCTCTCCTACATTTCCCACTTGCAAAATCCTACATTCCTCTAATAATTATTCTAGAACCCATATAATCTTAATCAATTAGCCTTAATCCCTCTAATCATGTCATTTCCCTAAGTTTGAGGAGGTCACTTCTCAAATTTGGAAGAAAGTTTTCTAAATGCATTAAAGACTTTATTTCTTCAACAAGCTAACTTGTTGAGTTCCCCCAAATTTGGAAGGACTCTTACAAATTTGTCTCTAAAGTAATCCAAACCATTAATGGTTAATTCAACCTCCCTTCATGGTTAGAGACTTTCTCTCTAACTTAACCCTTATCTAAGTCAAGGGTCTCATCAAACACTCATGGCTTTGACCCTAGTTGTCCTCTCTAACCCTTGCACAAGAGTTTACCCCTTGAGTAAAAGCTTTATCCAATGGATGACCCTAACCTAACCTTCACCCAACCTCCTAAGGTAGCATTCATGTCTTCTCATGCATTTAATTCCTCTTGCATCTCTTCTCAAGCCACCTCTTTTTGACAATTGTCACCATTGCATTGGTGAAAATTGTAAACATGGATTGAGTAACTTTCAATTTTAACCATCCATTGCCCTATTTTCCCTATAAATAGAGCTCGCATTCCTCATTCTCCAGATCCAAGTTTCATGCATCTATTTATAGTCTAATTGTATCAATAATTTTAGTCTCTCTTTGTTAGAACATTATCATAGCATTTAGAAGCATTTTTATGTCATAGTATATCCATGCTAGTATATCATGTTAGGATAATTTAGCAATATCTTTATCATATCACTATCTCAATCTTAGCTTAAGCATCATAGTTTTTAATATATTATATCTATATATCATTGAATGCATTCATGCATATAGATCACAATATCACTCGTTCTTGTAGTTGTCATTCCTAAGTCATTTGCTCAAATATCCGAGAGCAAAACATTGGCTTTAAGGATCCTGTGAGATAGAAAACAATGGGACACCCCTTGGTAAGTTAAACTAGTTAAAATTAGTTTATACTTGCACTCAAGAGTCTCATTGGTATGTAGGTCATTTGATCTCAATTTATTTGTTTTGATCACCACATTTTCTCACATATAGTATCCTTCCACCATGTAGTAGTGCCTTTTATGATATCATAAAGGATAATCCATAGTTAGTTGACTAATGGAGAAGCATTGACAACATTTGAAGGGGAGGCCCTCATAATCAAGATGTTGATTCCAAGGCTTTTCCCCAACCATCAACACTATATCTCCATCAAGGGGCTTAAAGATAGACCAATATCTACTAGAATGCACTATTGGCAATTGATCATTTGAACTAAACCAGTAATGTGTGTTTGCTTGATGCAACCAGTATATGTTTGTTGTGCATAGAGACTTAGATTTATTTGTGATGACTATTTTGTATGTTGTCACTGATGGAAACTATGTGTCTTAAGTCATCTAAGTCCTATAGTTCAACCAGCTAGACTTAACTGATAAAGCAAAGATAGTTTTATCAGAATCGCTAATTAGGACTTCAACTGGTAAATGATAGACAATGTTACATTCTGACAACCAGTACATGAAAATCATGATTGAGATTATACGATTTTGCAGAAGCATTGAAGACTATCAAATGAAGATATGTTCATGACCGCATGTGCTGGATCGGTCAAGTGAATGATATTTGTTTGACAAAACATATTAGTTGATGGAGACTTAACCAGTAGTGATGAAAATCACTCAGATCAGTAAAATGACATAGACTTGGATTTGTTATGTTGGTGGCTGACATAACTAAAGTGTACAATGCAAGATTGTCTAGATGCATTGAACCTAGGAAATTGTAACAAGGTTCTAGCTGACCTTATGATGATTTTAAATGTGTGATGAGGTCTGAAAGGATATATTTATTATGAGCTTGATAGTGTGATAAACAATGAGCAAATTTTGTATTTATGATAGTGTGAAGATCAGAGGAGTTGAGAGATGAAGTCTATGTGATGTTGTAATGTTCTGAAGTAGATCTTATAAGACACTGAAGGTGTTATACTCAGATCATTTGTACTTGTTGACTCCCTAACAGTTGCAGCAAAAAAATCCTCTTACAAGGTCACTCCTAACAGGGTGCAGTCAGATCCTAATAGTTTTGATCATTAAATCCTCTAACCAGGTGACACATTAACTTGTGTTTGTAAATCCCAATAATTTGGGTTGCTCCTAATAGGGCTGGTCCTCACAATCCTTTTTGTAAATCTCTTAACTGGGCTTAGACACTTCTATCAGGGTGTGCCCCTAATCGAGTGTTGTAGACCTTAACCGGTCAGATCTCTATACTGTAGATAGTGGATCTTGTGGGTACTAACTCCCATCGTGGTTTTTCCCATTTGGTTTTTCCACGTATAAACTCTTGTGTCATATGGTTTATGCTTTATGTGGTGATTGCATACTTAGTGTTATTTCTTACATGCCTATTGAGTTTTAAGTTGGTGAAATTGATATTTAGATTTGTATTGTTTTTACTATCACTGATTCACACCCCCCCTCTTAGTACCTTATAAGTTCATCAATTGGTATCAGAGCCTAATTTTCTTAAGGCTTAACTGCTTGGAAGGGATCTCTAATCCTAAGGCAAATATGGGTGAAGAAATGAGCTATAGAGAGATGGCTAGAGAACTTGTTGAAACCAAGGATGAGCTAGAAACCCTAAGAGGCAAGCATAAGACATCACTAGCTAAAAGGAAGGAACTAACCAAACAATTGTTGGAGATATCTAATAGAAGCTCTTTAGATGAGGTGAACATTGATGCACTGGTTGAAGAAGTAGAGAAGTTGAATGGTGAAAAGACTAACCTAAGGAGAGAGCTGGAAGCACTTACAATCTAGATGAGTGAGGAACTTGAAGCTAGAAGAAAGGTTGAGGATCAGATCTAAGATAAATAGCATGAAATATTTAAGATCAAGTAGGAGAATGCAACTTTGTATGAACATTGGCATGAGGAGAAAGAAGAAAAAGAAGCATTACAGTCAGATCTTGAAATGACAATGTCTCTTAGAGAGACCCTCATGAAAAGAAATGAAGATCTTACCAAGTAACTTACTGACACTAATGAGAAGCTTGATAAATTCAACAAGATCTCCTCTATGTTGGATGAACAGATCCGATCTTAGAGGATAAAAGGTGATACATCTGGGTTAGGATATGATACATCTGAGAAAGGTGAACCTTCTGGTACCAAGAGCAACATGCATGAATGTAAAACTACTCCTAAGGCTCAGAAGCCTATTGGTAAGAAAGCTTACAAACCTGTTTGTTTTAACTATCATAGACCAGGACATACTGGTAATGTTTGTAGAAGAAGATATGATGCTAATACTGGCTATAGACCTAATACTAGATATGTGCCTAGGAGATTTGAAGGTTATTGGTATACATGCAACATGTATGGGCATAGATCAGTTGAATGCATATATGGAGCAAACAATCCAACACCTCACATGAACCCATGACCTATTGATGATTGGAGATGGAATTTCAATGACTAGAGGAACACAAAGTGGAAAAGACCCTATGTTAACCGGTCTAGTCCTTATGAGATGGAAAAGAGAGTTAATGCGATTTGTTCAATCTACAATAATTTTGGACATGTGGCAATGAACTATAGAAGAATGGGTAGAGGCAACTCAGAACCTTGGATAACATCTAGGATGGCATGTTATCATTGCAACAAATTGGGACACATTGCCAAGTTTTGTAGAACATAAAAGAACCAACCAGTGAATCATCCTACAGACCGAAAAGGAAAGAAACAAGTTGATATTGAAGAAACTAGAGCTGAGATGAATAAGACCTGGAAGAAGAAGAGTAGTAACAAACTATCTGAGGAATTAGATTCTTCACCTAATTTGGAGAATTCATCTCTGGCAAACTAAGTTGTTTCTACAATTTGGGGTGAGCTTATTGTCAAATCTTAAGTTGAACCCCTAGATGATGTACTGTAAGTCAAATCTGCATATTCTGATGCATTTTGATGTTTTGATGTGTTTTGGGATCTTAACCGGTAGATATCATTGAGTTTTTGCTACCGGTAATACACTTTAGATTTTTTTAAAGGTGTTTTAGGGTTTTGTCAGTAAATGCATTTATTGCAGTTGTTAGAGTGCAAATAAATAGAACATTTTGAATTTAATTTGTTGAACTTTTGGTGAAGTGAGTAGAGAAGAGATAAGTTTGTGCTAGAGCATTCAGATCATTTACCAATAATCTGAGGTGATCGAAGTAAAGTTTGAATCGGTGATTGTGTATTGGAAGTTTTTTACAGTTGGAAACCCTAGTACCAAAGCGGAAGAGGTATTTATCTGAGAAATTCTACTTTTTGCTTGGTGATTTTCATATTTGAAATGGATACACCTCATCTTGTCGATGTGACCAAGAGGGCAAGACCCGGATTCAAACAGCATCCATATAAGTCTGAGGAAACAGACCTTGTCAGTGCCCTATCCAGTGTACCAAATGATGTTTTGCATGTAGAAGATGTAAGATCCTTTTATCACTGTAAACTTGAAGACTTGGGAGTTGCAGTTATTTATGAGCAATACAAATCTCTATGTAATGAATAGGGAAGATTGAAAGAACAGTTTAGAAGCATCGCTGATAAAGGTTTTCATCATGCGATCAATTTCATTCATGATTTTGATGATGAGTTGATAAGATTTGTTTTGAGCCACATTCATGATCAGTTCATGTGGCTGGATAGACCTCATAAGATAACAAAGGAAGCAATACATGCAGTAACCAGTTTCTGCTCAACCAGTGAAGTGCCATTGCTTAGGTCTGTACCTAAGAATGATGTTGAGAAGTTAACTGGATCTAGATGGGATAAAAGAGCCATGACTGTGAATAATATTAATGATCCTCCTATTAAATTTGTATCTATGGTGATTGGTTATAGAATCTTCTCTTCAAGTAGAATGAACAGTATATCGGCAACAACAATTCACACTACATACCAGATGATTAAGGAAAATGTGGACTATGAGTTGACTGAAGCTCTAAGGAGTCAGTTAGTGGAAAATTTGGAAGCCGTCAAGAAGGACAAGAAGATTATATTCAAGTTTGGATAGCTTATCATAGGCTTATTCTTTTATTTCAAAAAAATTTCCCCAGTATTGGTGATGTATAATGGATAACCAGGACACCTTCCCTATTGTAGATGAAGAACAACATTAGGATGTTGAAAAATAAGTTTGATGATATTTCATGGGGATATTTTAAGAAATTTCAAAAGGAAATGCATACTAGGGAATGCATACTAGTAGAGGTAGTCAATCAGTATGAGGATTCTATCTATTTTATGGTAGACACAGATACATGCTTGATGGAAGTTGTTATTCCCATGACCACATGGGTAATGCCCATGGGTTACGAAGTAGATAAAGATATACTTGTTGCTTATGCTGATCATTTATTATCTCAACAGGTTGATACCACTGTTGAGAGGTTTGGAACCTACAAGGAGAAACTACTAAAAGCAAACTCTAAATTACAACAACCAATGATAGAAAAGAAAGTAAGGAGAGAGGTAGAGGCCTTTGCTGAGTAGGCCAAATTCATAAAAAAATAGATAGCTGCAGCAAGAGCCAAATATGAGGCTCAACAAAGTGAAACTTCTAGTGTACCAACCGATACCTCCACCGATAAGACCAGAGTAGCCAAAGTAGCTCAAAAGAAGAAGGCAAAAGAAACTAAGGTGAAGTTTGTTAAATCCCAAAGAGGTAAACCCTCTAAAATACAATTTCGGAGGAAAGGTAAAATTGTTGAACCTCCTATTGTGCCTACCCAAACCAGAAAAAGAAAGAAGGAGAAAGCTCATAAACTAGTGACAAATATAGAGGAAACAAAATCAGAAGAAGATAAGAGAGCACTAAGGGAAAGTGATAAGAAGCATAAGAATAATCGAAAAGGTAAAGCAACTATGAAAATATTGACACTTGAATATTCTTTCACTAGAATGGTTAGAATTATTAAGGAGTACATGGGATATACAAAGGTTTAAACATACTGTTTACTCATTTGTCTAAAAGTCAACGAAGGGAGAGTGAAGATGCAGTCATCTTCAGTATGAACAATTTTAGTAGAGCCCTCATTGAATTACAAGGGCAAATTCTAGATTCTTTATATAATTTGATTGGTGCTAGGTGGAAAGGGGCAATTAGCCTAGATAAATAATTTATTGATTATACACTCAAACACTTGTAACCAGAATAAACTGAAGAGGAAATCGAACATATAAAGGTTAATGCAAAAGCATTGTTCAGATCAAAGAAGAGATTAACAAGAATGCTTGTTGGAGAGACCGAGTCAGTTCAAAAGGAGACTGAGATTTTGGTGAAAAAGGCTCTAGGTCTCATTCCTGATGAAGAAGAGGAAAAAGATGAAGTAATTGAGGATAATACTTCAGAAAATACAAAGTCAGAAGAACTTCTTGAAGGTGTAAAGATCATAGACTTTGATTCGGACAACAAGTATATGCAAGATGGTCCTATTGATACTAAACCAATAGATATAACAGATGATGATACCAATGATGTTGATAATGTTGCTAACACTGCTGGCAATGCAGATGTTTTTGAAGTTGATGTACAGATGTTTGACATCAGCAAGAACAAGTTGAGAACAAAGGAGAAGAGAAAGAAGCATACAAAAGCTCAACTAAGCAACTAGTGAATGCACAATCAATAGAGACTCAAACTGCACCAGTTAATGTAAGTGCAGATGCAAATATAAGTGTTGCTACTGAGGATAATCAGAAGGATATAGTTGATAAGGAAGAGGAAGCACCGGTGAAAGAATAGACTATTGAACATCCACAACCGGTCAATGCCACCACTAATGAAGTGAACATGGAAAAAGATAAGGAGGAAGAGAAGAAAATAGAGAAGGTGGAAGAGGAGAGGAGAACGAAAGAAATAAAGCCAACTCCTGAGGTACCTCTTGAATCCAAAATGAAGAAAATAGTTGATGATGATGATGATGATGATGATGATGATGACTCTGTGAGCATTAAAGGTCTTATTAATATGGAAAATTTGAGTTCTTTAGAGTTAATGGAGATTGCTACTGCAATGCAATCCCATGCACAAAAGAAAAGAGTGAAGGAACAACAAAGAGAAGAAGAGAATATAAGGACCGATGTTTATATTTCATCAAGTCTCCTACAAGAGACTAATACAAAACATTTGGCTACCCCTATTGCAAAACTTGGACAGTTAGTTGTTAGTGCTGATGAAAAACTTAAAACCCTTGAAGAAGCTACATACATTTCTATTGAAAAGGATTACAAGAATAAAAGGGGATAACAATTAATGGTTGAAATAGATAAAGGCAAAGTAGCCCTAATGGTTAATAAAGACTTGTTGAAGACCCGATTGGAAACCGGCTGTAATATTTTGGCTATTATTTCCCAATTTTCACTATTTTGTGCAAACTTGAGAAAGAAGAGATCTGATACTGAGAAGGAGTTCCAAAGGTTAAGTGAAACATTCATACCAGTACAAGACTTAGCGATCACTTTTGGTAAAAAGGTTGTTGATCTACAACACCAGTTAGAACTTTATGAACATGAGCAAGTGAAACGAGTCAAATCACTGAAAGAACTCTAGACTCAGCTACTTCCGAAAGTAGATATTCTTCAAAGAGCACTCAAGGAGTCAGAGGCAATTTTGGCTACTCCTGAGATGAGTACAGTTGATGCTATGGAGGAGTTTGCAGCACAAATATTAACACATGTTGAGATTACCGAGACACTGTTGGAAACATTGGACAATGATCTTAAATAGTTGAAGTTTCATTACAGTGATGTTTTCTTGAGAATTGAATTGTAAAGACCTTAACACCTTTATTTCTATATATAAATGCAGTTTTGCTAACAAATTTTGATGTAATGTATGTATTTTACTTCTTTATTTGGCATTGTTGTCAAAGGGGGAGTAGAAATGTTTAAGAGTCAGTCAAAATTTTGTATGTACTGTTAAGGGGGGAGTGTATGTAATGAAGTCAATTTTTGTTTTGTACACTTGGTTGACACAATTTTCCTAAGTGTTGCCATCAATTCCAAAGGGGGAGATTGTTGGCATTTGATCATTTAAACTAAACCGGTAATGTGTGTTTGATTGATGTAACTGGTATATGTTTGTTGTGCATAGAGAATTAGATTTATGTATAATGACTATTTTGTATGTTGTCATTGATGGCAACTATGTGTCTTAAGTCATCTAAGTCCTACACTTCAACCGACTAGACTTAACCAGTAAAGAAGAGACAATTTTATTAGAACTGGTAATTAGGACCTCAACTGGTAAATGACAGACAGTGTTACATTCCGACAACCGGTACATTAAAATCATGAAGATTGAGATGATGCAGTTTTGCAATAGTATTGAAGACTATCAAATGAAGATATATTTGTGACAACACGTGCTGAATCGATCAGGTGAATGAGATTTGTTTGACAGAACATATTAGTTGATGGAGACTTAACCGGTAGTGATGAGAATCACTCATATTGTTAAAACAACACAAAATTGGATTTGTTATGTCGGTGGCCAACATAACTAAAGCATATAATGGAATATTGTCTAGATGCATTGAACCTAGGAAATTGTAACAAAGTTCTAGCCGATCTTATGATGATTTAAATGTGTGATGAGGTATGAAATAATATATATATATATCAGCTTGATAGTGTGATAAACGATGAGCGAGTTTTGTATTTCTGATAGTGCGAAGATCAGAGGAGTTGAGAGATGAAGTCTATGTGATGTTGTAATGTTCTGAATCAGATCTTATCAGACACTAACAGTGTTGTTGACTACCTAACAATTGCAGCAAGAAAATCCTCTTGCAAGGTCACTCCTAACAAGGTGTAGTCAGATCCTAATAGTTCTGATCATTAAATCCTCTAACTAGGTGACACATTAACTTGAGTTTGTAAATCCTAGTAACTTGGGTAGCTCCTAATAGGGCTAGTCCTCATAGGCCTTTTTGTAAAGCTCTTAACTGAGTTTAGACACTTCTAACAGGGTGTGCCCCTAACCGGGTGTTGTAGACCTTAACGAGTCAGATCTCTATACTGCAGATAGTGGATCTTGTGGGTACTAACTCCCATCGTGGTTTTTCCCATTTGGATTTTTCACGTATAAACTCTTGTGTCATGTGGTTTATTCTTTATGTGGTGATTGCATACTTGGTGTTATTTCTTACATGCCTATTGAGTTTTAAGTTAGTGAGATTGATATTTAGATTTGTATTGTTTTTTATATCACTGATTCACCCCCCCCCTCTCAGTGCCTTATAAGTTCATCATGCACAAAAAATTGGAGTTTTCCTTGAATAAAGTAGAATCATCAACTTTCAAGGAGTGACCAATAGAGTTACCAATGGACCTATAACAAGAAGGTGTTAGGCCCAATATGGAAAGCTAATGTACTGAGAGGGGAGGGGTGTATCAGTACTTCAAATCCTTTTATCAACAATATCTTTACTGTTATGCATAAACCAAAAACTGTTGTAACATAACATAAAGCTAAAACAAATAAGTAACAATCATACATGATTCACTCCATAACACATATATTTTGGTTACGCAGAAACTCTTGGTTAGAGAGAAAAACTGTGGTGGGGATGGCATCCACAACTTCACTACTGCAATAATAAAGAGTGCTCGGTTAGAGCTACATATTTAGCTATTTCTGATAGCTTACCCTGTTAGGAGTAACAAGATCTATTAGATCTACCTTGCTAAAGGATTTTACAACACTTTATAGAAATGTTGCACCTGGTTAGAGGCTTTACAATTTATAGACTTGATTAGAGTCTTTTACCCTATTAAAGGTTTCTCTTACAACTTCAAAATATTATAATAAGACTGTACAAATATCTGCAACTTTACATCTGAAATGTTGTAGCAGATTCTATGTGCTCAAAATAAGATTACCTTGCTTATAGCATACCTCGATAACCCATATTGTAACTTGGTAAACCCTTCTATTTACTCTGTTCTTCGACTATTCTTTGATAACCTTCTCAGTGACCTCTTTGTGTCTCTGTAACAGTCTTCCTTCATACATACACGCACACACCTTATTCTTAATCCCTGGTGTATAAATAGATCTCTTAAAATGGTGATCTGATTCATTATTTCGATCTTACAAACAAGATTCCTTGAATGAATAACTAAACAAAATATTTCATTGGTTAGATTGACCTTGTAATCATACACAATCTTCTAGTGCAATTTCCAATGTAATAACGGTTAGATGTGCCTCGATCTTGTAACACGTTTTCATGTGCATGTCCAAGTTCAATGTATCTGGTAACATGTTTCACTCGGTGAATATCAACTTAGTGTGTTAACTTTACTGCTTGGTAGCCATAAAAAGATACTCGGTAAATAGCTCGGTGAATACTGTGTTCTGTGACTGTTTTCTTCTGTAACCGACTAGACTATTCATACCAACTTCTCTGTGTGTACTGATTGCACGATTCGGTAATGCTAACCGACTAGAATATAAAAACTAATGGCAATTTGATAAGTAGTAACAATCTCCCCTTTTGACATTAGTTGAGATGTTTGACAAAAACTACTTTCAAAGTCATTACTCAAAAATCTGTATACTTTACAAAATTTGACTAAACATATAGTATATACATTAGTCAATGAAATAGTATAATCAAATATACTCCCCCTTTGTTTGGTATTACTCCCCCTTTTTGACAAACATCAAAAACTTAATTTCCATCCGGGGGTGATAACTGATCAAAAATAGATTTATACTTGTGCTAGGCGTCGGTGAGGGCGACTGAGAGTGAATCCTTTACACTTTCCATTAATGAATTTTGTGCTTGAATATCAGCTAATAGTGATATTAAGCCATCAAGAGTGCTTCCTTCTTGTGTAGTTGATAGGCGTGTAGCTTTCTTGATCTGTTCCTATACTGATGAGAGATGAGGAAGGAATAATGTCTGAAGGGTCATTATATCCATCCTAATTTTATGCTCTTCATTCCTAAGTTCTAACTATTGAGCCATGAGTTGTTGAAGCTTGGTATAAAAATTCTGAACTGAGTTAGGCTCCGTGGTTAGCTTAGTTGAGAGATCGATGATCTCTTTCTCAATTGCATCAGTTTTATTCTTGATATCTTTAATGAATAAGGAAAATGTACAAAGTTTCTGAAATAAATAAAGAATGCTTGAGTTGAGGGGACAACTCAGCAATGAATTTGACAAGCTTTACTTTTCCTATAGCTAGAGCTTTTTGTACCTCTTCAATCATTTTTGTTGTAAGCTCTTTATCTTTTAGCTTTCTTAAGTACTCAGATGCATCAACTCTAGATGTTTCAATCTAGGTAAGGAGTTCATCTAGTTGAATGTGGATGGCTGCATCGGTTGACACTGTTGTTGAAGGTAGCATTTCTATTAGTAGTGTCTTTACCTTCTGAAGTACTTTATTCTTCTTTTGAATAGCCAATTGTTTTTCCTATTCGGCCTTCGCTTTGCATAGTTCACTGAAATCGGTAAGTGCTTACCCTTTTAATTTTGAGATATCCACATTAGGCAACACGATCGGTTTAGTCAAATCAATTTTGAAACTATGCTTTCTCACCTTCTTCTCTTTTCCTTTGGTTGGTTGCACTAAGACAAGTGCTTGTGAGGCTTGCTGACCCTCGGTAGGTTGCTTAGTAGATGCAACACTTTGGTCGATTCCTGTAGCTGTTGTAGTGTCCTTGAGTGTCTTGATGCTAGGGGCCTCAGCTGTAACATTTACAGTGTTTGACGGTGTTTGAGATGTCTGATCTTTGGTTGTATATTCTGCTACTTCAGACTTGTGACCTTCGGTGCCTTGATTTGTGTCCTTAGGAGTTTCGGTTGAGACAGGTGGCTTCACCGATGGATAAGGATAAACTTGTTCTAAAACAGATTCACTAGATACAAGTTTTGCATAGGTAGTGCCTTCAATTATTTCCTGCTCCGGTGCTTCTTCATCCATAACATCTTCATCAATTTAGATAGTGTTAGCCGGGTCTGGACCTTGCTCGGTGACAACAGGATCTTGCTCGATGACATCAACAATTTCAACTCGAGATTGTTCACCGACATCCTTTAGTTTGAAGATTTCCTACCACTTGGCTTTTGTCTCATTTTCCACATCAATGTATAGCCCATTCATCAATTTTAAGGCTCTCTATTTGACAAGAAATTTAGAATTGTATGTTATCAAATGCTCCTTGATTTCTGCTACAAACATATCAGGGAGTAGATGGACTAGACTTCTTTCTCTTATTTGTTTCTCTAAGTCCATTGCATATTTCCATCCGTTATCAATATGTAAGTATAATTCATTCGGAAGTGACTTTACTAGTTCTAATGGAGCTAGCTGAAACTTTAGAAGTGTGCAGATGACAACTTCTTCAATTTGTTGCTTCTCATCATTATTCCTAGTCTCATACTTAACATATCTAAATCTTGCAAATCCACCATATTCTTTAAGATTGGCACAAAAAATTTCAACATTGTGAATATTTACCTTTTTGCTTTTTACAATCTGAAATTTGTTCACATCATCAGATTCTATATCACTAGACTCTTTTGCCAAAATGAGTCTCCGAGTAGATTAATTGTAAGTTCTAGTTACCTTAGGAATGGCAACAGTCTTTTGTTTCTTACTCAGTGATGCAGCAGATGCCCTTGTGTTAGGTATCTTTGTTGGAGGAGTTGGTAGGGCCATTGAAGTGTCATGTTTCTTTCTCTTCAACACTTTTCCCTTAGGCAATTCGGTGCTAAGTGTTATGACTGCTTCTTGGGCTTCTGTCTCCTCTTCGGTGATGGCTAGAATGCCTTTGATAGGTGTGGAGGAAGACTCTTCTCTGAATTTCTCAGTTAATGCCTTAATCATCTTTGATGCCTTCCTTGTAGCTTTGGGTACTACAATGCTCATCTTTACTTTTTCTTTCACCTTTTCATAGGTTCCATACCTCAGCTTGGTAGTATGCCTTGGTAGTGTCAGAAATGCATCGATTTGTTGTTGTGTGATATCAAAATCAATCTTGTAACCCATAGGTGGCAAATATTGAGTCCTCGGTTCCACAACATTCACATAACAGTAATCGGTGTCGACTTCAAAACATATTTCATCTTTGTATTTTTCTACTAGCTGAGGTGGAATCCAGTACTTGTTATGCATTTTCTCTTGGAACTTGCTAAAGTAATCATCCATTATATCATTAAAGTTATCACCTAACTTCTTGATGAAGTCATTGATCTGATGGGTGATTGGTCAGTGTAGTTCCCAAACAACTTTACCGATTGTTGGAAAAAACTTCTCAAAGTAGAAAAACATACATACAAGTAGTGATCCAAATTTTAGAGTATTTGTCGAGTTCTTCTTCTTCGACTTCCTGATTGTGTTCAGATTTTCAAACAAGTTCTTCAACAATACTTCACACAAGTCAATTCTCATGCCTTTCTTGACAATTTTGTATGCTAAGTCCACTGCTGCATAGGGTACACTATTTTCCCTTGCCGATTGGAAGAAATGGTAACCAATTACTCTAATGGCAAATTTGAGTTCAGGATCAATGACATTGTTCAACTTCAATCCTTGATAATTAGATTCTACTCCAGTTAGACTAATCAATTCCTTCTGTGATATCATTTTTTGTGCTTGGGCATGATCATAGATAGGATAACCGGTGATCAGAAGAATGATTTCCTTAGTGATCTTAAACAGTTGCTCTTGTAGCCACATGAAATCATCATGCACTCGGCTTAGTACAAACTTGACCCACTAGGGTTTGAACACACGGGGATAGGTTAGGGCTTCAGTCAATCCCTTGATTTTGATGTGCTCATACTTGCTATCCATTTTACCATCTGTGCACAATTCATCATATGCATCTTTGATCTCAACATGACTGAGTTCTTCAACACGGCATTCGGTGAAGAATCTCACATCCTTGACTTACAAGACTCGATCCGGGATGAGTGAAAAGGCAGTTTTGTCATCCGGTTCAAATGCAATTTTGGGAGTCAAAGAGTATTTTAGTGAGGGCTTCTCTACATTCTTGTCAACAATGGGGTCTTGGATCTTAGGTGCCATTTTGATTTCAGATAAAAAATTGACACAGGAACCTTAGGGTTTGAGAACTTAACAAATGACAGACGCTTCACACTCAACAGATAATAACAACTTAATGAGTTTGGTAAACAAACTTAGCAATACGATGAGATTTTATGTAAATACCTTAGATTTCGCTTTGAAGATGGTTTGATCGCCTTGATTCGCTCTACTCTGCTTCTTGAAAACTTGGTGAATGAAAATGACCTCGAAGAATGCTTTAAGTACATAATAAACCTTATCAGGCTCTGTGCAAGTTAGGTCAAAGACATTAAATGCACTCAGTTCTACTTAACTTTCTTTCCCTTTTTACGCTTTAACTGAGTAACCAAATTTCCTTCATATACCAACTTGATAGGCTTCCTGAATTCACCGACTTGACAGATTTCCTGTAAAGTGCTCAAAAGACATTGATAGAATTTTAAACTTACTACTACATCTTACTATGCATATTTTGAATTCAGTACATACTAAAATAGGAACTGTTTAAGATTTAACCTTGTGAGAATGCAGTCCCTTCATACCTTTACCGATTAATTTGGAGTGGGAGCACCTAACTTGGTAGGTAAGGTGCTTTCTTTATTTGACACACTTTCCTTCTTTCTCCAAATCATCTTTAATTTCTCTTTTATTTCCTCAGTGTCTTCTCTAGGTTGATCTCTGCAATCTCCAGCCAAGTGTCCAACTTTGTGACAATGAAAACATGCCATACCGGGATTTCTCCATGATCTTCGGTTGTTCATTCCAAACCTTATAAAGCAGTTGACACTTATATGTCCATATCTTCTTCAACATTCACACCATATCCTTGTATTGTAATCCCATGGTACTGTAGAATATTGTTGGTAAGGATCTGTGTGAGTTCGGTAACCTCTAGTATTTTCTTGGTGTGCAGACCACATGTGGTTCTTTTTCTTAAACCAACACTTCTTGGTACTATGTCCATATCTATTGCAGTTTTTACAAAACCCTTTGAATTTTGCCTTCTGATAATTGTTAACAGACTTTGTCCTACATTGATTAGATGTGTGACCATATTTATTGCAATTGTAACAATATCCATTAGACTTAGTGATATTCGGTTGCTTACCTTTTCTAATCTGGTATATGTTGGTAGTATGACCTTGATTTCCACAGTAGTAGCAAATAGGCTTCTTCCTTTTGATGTTATTCCTATTTCCAGCTTGCTTTGATGATTCTCCTCTCTCGGTAGTACGAATTCCTTTCTCGGTTGATTCTTTTCCTTTGTAACCGAAGCCTGTATCTTTGTTGGGTCTTCTTGTATTCAGTTCCTCATCCAACATCTTTGATGCTTCATAACTCTTCTTCAATGTTTCTTTGGATTTCTTCTCTATTTCAAGTTCATCAGTCAACCTTGATACTTCAAGTTTCAATGCTTGATTTTCATCATTCTTTAGAATTGCTTCATGATGTGCATAACCTAGTTGATCGGTCATATTTTGTTGAATACCAGTTAGCCTTATGATTTCATCATTCTTATCAGATACTAAGACTTAAAGTTGTTGTTTCTCTCTTTGTAGATCTCTTTCTTTATCCTCAGCTATCCTTAATGCATCTAGATTTCTAGTCATCTATGTACTGAAATGTTTATGTTCTCTTTTCATTGCTTTTAGTTGATCAGCCAATGCTTTGTTCTTTTCTTTTAACATTCCAATCATTTCTTCAGTCTCTTCAGACATACCATTCTTAGATGATGTCTCAATTTGTTCCACTAACTCTTGAGAGTCCTGCAAATCATCAGATAATCTTCTTCTCACTTTCAGAGATTTTTGTATTTGCCTTTGCATGTTTGCATTCACTTGATTAGCATGATCCAATTCTTCTTGCAGATGCACAATCCTCTGAGATTGTTTGTAGCCTTCCATTGATAAGATCTTTCTCTTTAGGCAGTTAAACCCTTTTCCAAGATTCAATCTCTTATACCAATTGTTAGGCCCAATATGGAGAGCTAATGTACTGAGAGGGGAGGGGTGAATCAGTACTTCAAATCCTTTTATCAACAATATCTTTACTGTTATGCATAAACCAAAAACTGTTGTAACATAACATAAAGCTAAAACAAATAAGTAACAATCATACATG
This sequence comes from Cryptomeria japonica, assembly GCF_030272615.1. NCBI lineage: Eukaryota > Viridiplantae > Streptophyta > Pinopsida > Cupressales > Cupressaceae > Cryptomeria > Cryptomeria japonica. The sequence goes on from NC_081408.1 coordinate 510,920,185, forward strand.
ATTCACTCCATAACACATATATTTTGGTTACACAGAAACTCTTGGTAAGAGAGAAAAACTACAGTGGGGATGGCACCCATAACTTCACTACTACAATAATAAAGAGTGCTCGGTTAGAGCTACATATTTAGCTATTTTTGATAGCTTACCCTGCTAGGAGTAACAAGATCTATTAGATCTACCTTGCTAAAGCATTTTACAACACTTTATATAAATGTTGCACCTGGTTAGAGGCTTTACAATTTATAGACTTGATTAGAGTCTTTTACCCTGTTAAAGGTTTCTCTTACAACTTCAAAATATTACAATAAGACTTTACAAATATCTGCAACTTTACATCTAAAATGATGTAGTAGATTCTATGTGCTCAAAATAAGATTACCTTGCTTATAGCATACCTCAGTAACCCATATTGTAACTCGGTAAACCCTTCTGTTTACTCTGTTCTTTGACTGTTCTCTGATAACCTTCTCGGTGACCTCTCTATGTCTCTGTAACAGTCTTCATTCATACATACACACACACACCTTATTCTTAATCCATGTTGTATAAATAGATCTCTTAAAATGGTGATCTGATTCATTGCTTCGATCTTACAAACAAGATTCCTTGAATGAATAACTAAACAAAATATTTCATTGGTTAGATTGACCTTGTAATCATACACAATCTTCTAGTGCAATTTCCAATGTAATAACGGTTAGATGTGCCTCGATCTTGTAACACATTTTCATGTGCATGTCCAGGTTCAATGTATCTGATAACACGTTTCACTCGGTGAATATCAATTCTGTGTGTTAACTTTATTGCTCGGTAGCCATAGAAAGATACTCGGTAAACAGCTCGGTGAATACTACATTCTGTGATTGCTTTCTTCTGTAACTGACTAGACTGTTCATACCGACTTCTCTATGTGTACCGACTCCATGATTCGGTAATGCTAATCGACTATAATATATAGTATGACCTTGAATATAAAAACTAATGGCAATTTGATAAGTAGTAACAGAAGGATCCCAAAACTATAGAGGGAGGTTGAAAATTTTAACCCACATCGGACACACATTTAGTGGCATAGTAAGAGGATTCACCAAGACTTAATAGAGAGAGTGCTCCTTCCAAGCCCACAACTTTCCTAACAACAATTCCCGTAAAACACATAACTACAAATCTAGTTATGAGGTTCCTCTCGATTCTTCAATAAGAATGCATCTAAGAAGGATGCTTTCACTACACAATTTTAAAAATAAATGAGGCTTGAAAGAAAAACCAAAGATAAAGAAGGTGTCACTAAGGAGTGATATGGGATGTTCACAAAAAAATGACCATTTTTTTAATACAAATGAGCCTAAATTGCATAAGGTACAATCAAATAATCAAGAATAGATTGAGGTAAATAAATAAATAAAAATCTCTCCTAAGAAATAAAGAGTAATACATTTCTTTGAAATTGTCTAAGAAGATTGAGAATGGAATATAATAGAAATATTGTAATGTGGTTCGTTTGCACCTTATTGACACCTCTTTAATAAGGTTCATGCTTAAGTTTTTTAATAGAAGTTGCTCTGGACATTTGAATTTGAGTCTCCACAATAAAAAGCTAATACTTAAACTTGATAATATTAACCTATTAAACAATATTTTAAAATTTATAAAACTAATTAAAATAAAAGCCTAAAAAAATAGACTGGAGGTTTACATGTTCATAAATTCTAGATCCTCAACTCTATCATTAAGATATGCTTATTTGAAATACTTAATTTAAAAATATATGTAATGAATAAGTTGAATAATATAATAATTCTTTATTTACATATTTAATAAATATTACACTCTTTTTCAAGATTTTTAATCTAATAATAGCTATTTATTAAGTTAATAAACATAGAAGTTATTTTATGGAAGATAGAAGATATGGTGTTAATCTTTCTCATTTTTAAATTTATTTGAAAAAAAAAAATTATTAATAAATTATAAAATGTTATGATTTTAGATGGTTTTGATTTTATTGTATAGAAAAAGGAAATTGTCTAGGCGTGGATGCACATAGGTGTGTACATATTTTTAAATATAAATATATAAACATATATATAGGCAGTAGTGTCTAAAAGACCTTTTTTTTAAAAAAAAATTTATTTGTCTATTCAAAGATAAAGATGAAATTTCTCTTATACTATTTGCAAATTCTTTTCAATCTTAATCATTATTTTTATCTATTTTTAATTTAGTTTAACATTCATTTATTCTATTGTTTTATATTATTTTTAAAAGTATGCAATCACTAGAATAATATGATGTTAAAAAAATTAATTAATTAAACATAGATAAAATATTTGAACTCTTATAATAGACACTAGTACAAATATTTTTGGACTCTTTTAGACATAAGAAACAAACATATTTAGAATACTTTTAGACACTTGCATTTTGTTTCTACTAAAAAAATCTATCACAATCAATCAAATTGTATTCATTTTAGAATTCAAGTAAAAACTATTAAAAAAACCTAATTTGAATTGATAAGATATATACATTCTAACAAATTTTTGATATAAATATAGTTTTAAAAAGAAAATTATGGATAAAGATAAAGAAAGAATGAAAAATCCTTCACATTTCACTTTCATATTATTGTATTTTAAAAATGTTGCATTTTACACTATGGACCATTACCTAACATTTCCTAAAATGAAAAATGTCAAATAATATAACATTCTTAAAATTTTATACATTATCTTATTTCAAATAAATATTAAAAATAAAATCATACAATAATATGAATTTTACTTCCTCATAAAATCATAGTCTAATTGAATGAGATTAATATAATACTTCTATAAATTTAAAATTATCATTGATGATTAGATTTTTCAATTATTATTAATATGAAATGAAATTATGTATTCTCTTTAATTTTAAATACTATTTGTTATGGTAAAATTATAAAGATTTAGAACACTTTCTTAGATAAGATAGTAAATATGTTTCTAATTATATTAATGAAATTAGTAATGTGAAAGAATGAAGTGAACAATTTCTAGATTTGATGTTTAAAAAGCTTGCGCACAATCAAATCTAGCAACTGTTCACTTCACTACCATGAATTGTGGAAATCTAATAGAATTGAATGTGAAAGAATTTCTACATTAATAGTCGAAATCATATTCTATAATTTAGTATAAATACAAAGAGAACATATAATAATCACATTTTGTAATTAATTCATAACATTGTTTTTTTTATTAATTCTTATTCTCACTCTGCTCTGCTCTACAATTTTCCCACTCTCTATTTTTTTGAATTTTCACTATGGTTGTCATTTCCATAGGGGAGGGCTCATCCTCCTTGGACCCTGATCCCCCCCCTCTTCTCATTTGTAGTTGTGTTCGGATTTGGCACTCGTGTTGGGTTCTCAAAATGTTGGGTGGGTTCCTTTGGTCGGGGATTCTATCGTGGAGGTCTGTAATACGGCTTTGCATGAGGTTTGCTCCCATGAGAAGAATTTGCATGTGTCCTCTAGCTTGGATTCACATAACAGGGATCCCAATACTAATAGTATGGGGCCTTTGTCTGGGGAGGCTCAAGCGAGCACTTGAAAAGGCGCTCTTTTGGGAAATCCCAAGACGATGTTGCCGACTCAACTGCCAAAGGTCACTATTGGCAAGGGTGGTCCTAAAATTTGCCTCCCCGACAATGTTATGGATAATACCTACACCTTTTCTTAGTGGGGAGATTCTTGTCCTTCAGACCCATGATAGACATGGTTAAAAGATGGGTTGGTTTGAGATGGAAACTAAAAGGTAGTGTCTTTGTCTCTGCTATGCCGGGTGGGCTCTTTTTATTCAGGCTTCACTACTGAAGAAGACTTTATTTATATCCTCTCTGGTTCGTAGTACTATGGAAAACACTGCTTGGCCCTCTCTAAGTGGAAATCGGGGTTTGATCCTAGTGCTGATCTCCTAAGACTTGCTCCAATTTGGATCAGACTCCCTAGCCTCCATTTAGAATTGTGGGACGATAACATTTTCAGATGGATTGGCAACTCATTTGGCTAGTTTGTTGCTGCTAACAATGTGACGATGCAAAAGTCCAAACTCATGTGAATGTGGTTGTTAACAACCCCCTTCCTAATTTCATCTCTCTCAAATCAAAATGGGGAAAATGGAAACAAGCTATTATCTATGAGAATGCCTCCCTTTATTGCCAAAGATGTGGAAAACATGGCCATGTCATAGCTAGCTATCTAGCCCCTCTACCTCCAAAGGCCAAACAAAAGGATAAATTGTCCTCCCCGGGAATTGTCAATGAGGATTCTGTTGGAACCCTAAAATTTGCAATTTTTAAAATTCCAAATTCCAAGACAAGGAGCAAGAAAAATTCTAAATATATATATATACATATATATATATTGAATAGGTACAAGTAATATATTTTATATTTGTTGCACAATATGAAACCATAACATAAACACAATAATGGGCATAAAAAATGGAGTGTGAAGCACCAAAGGGGGTATTTACATCATTTAAAGACCATTTATCCATTATATACCCATAAAATAGCCTTAAAATACCTCTAAGATGCCTAAACAACTTGTAAAGTGACAATTAATTACATAAACTAAGGTAATTTCGGGATTTGGAATTATTTTTATTTAAAAGGGGTTGTCTTTTCACCCAAAGGGGTATGAAAACCATTCAAACACATATATATGTGTGATGTAAAATGTAAAGAGAAAAGTAGAGAAGAGAGACAAAAAGGTGGAGGCAATTTTGTACTTTTAAATTTTTATAAAAAATAACCAGTTGCATCTTCTTTCTCATATGTGTTGAGAGTTAACATATTTTCAGAAGGCAGTTGCTTGTGATATTATCTAAAGGAGATAAGGTTATTTGTGTTCTTCTAGTGAAATTCTGTGTTTCATATTGTAGATTTGGATCAAAAAATATTTACTTGTGAATTGTAATTGTTCCTGGTATTTCTTCCTTGGATGGTCTCTCAAAGTTAGGGTTAAATTCATTCAAGTAGTTTACAATATAGACATTGAAGTAGAGCTCATAAGAAACAGTAACTGATAGGCTCGTCGAGAGGGGGTGGGTTTAAAAACTATCTCATAAGTTTACACAATAAGTCCTGAAGAAATATAAGACTCTGTAGCCCAAATAAGAGGAAAGGCACTGATCATTTATAAACGAACCCTTTAACCATACCAATCATCCTTTACTTTTAAGCATTAGGATTAGTAGAGTAGGTATAGTAGGTAATTTAGACAAAGTGTAACATATATACTTTTGTAAGATATATAGATCAATACACACATCTGAAATCAGTCTGTTTAAGAAACTTATGCCATTATGAAACTAGGAGATATCATATTGAGACACTAAATCTGCTATAAAAAGCATTAGTTGAAGGAACAACTAGTGAGTAGGTATACCCGCCTAGGTCCTGCAGAGCCTAAAGTGAGAGAGTTAGTAACCAAATAGGTTCACTCTATAAGTTGGCCAAGTCAATTGGAGGGTTTGATCATAGGAGTTTGCATTTCCTTAGAACCTATCCAATCTATTGATTTGAGACCCAACAGATTCGATACAAAATGTTCTCCCCCCCCAGCCTCCCAGTCACTGACAAGGTTGAGGACCCGGTTAAGGACTCGATGCAAATTAACGATTCTCAAGTACCTGTTGAGGATGGATACCCCTTCCTAGAGGGTATTCTCAATATAATGAAGACCCCTAACCCCAAGGCAGTTCCCCCCTCCTTGGGGAACTGCTTGGGTCTAGACCTAGAAGAGGGAGAGTTCTCCCAGAGGGAGGAAGAATAGGAAGGAGTGAAAGTTGAGGATTGCTTCAGGGAGAAGAAGGGGTACAAGGAGGTTACCCCCAATGTGCTTAAAATGTTGAATCCTAATACTATTGGGGACGATGGGAGGGGTCTGTGGTGTGTTGGGGCTGCCCCCATGCCCCTCAAAGGGAATGGCATAGGTCCAGATTCTTCTTCTATTGCTACTTGTGTGGAATCCTCTGGGGAGATCACTGAAACCTTTTTTCTCCCAGGATAGTCAATCTACCCTGTCTTTGCCCGTGGATAAAGAGAAAGGAGAATGGCAAGAACCAAAAAGAAAAACTAGAGGAAATAGGAAGGAAAACATTGGTATTGACTCTAAACTAGGTAGACCCTATGAGAGGATCCTCAAAAATAAGGCAATGGCCAGAGAAATTGCTAGTGGGTGGCAATTAACTCTAGAGACATCTCAAAAAGGCAAGAAATGAAGTTCTTTTCTTGGAACTTAAGGGGATTAAAAAACCCTTAGAAGAAGTATGCTCTTAAGCAATGTATTGTAACCATTAAGGTTGATATTATTTTAATTCAGGAAGTGAAAATGACCTATCCAAACTTTGCTTCCCTTGTGGACAGTTTGTGGCCTGGTACTGCCTTCTATTATAGTGAGGCAGAAGGCACTTCGGGTGGTGTTGCGACCCTATGGAATAAAAGTAAGTTGGATGGGAATGTTGTAGCCTTTTCTCATAGCTTTCTTGCTATAAGGTTCACTTTTAATAACTTCTCTTGGTACTTTTTCAACATATATGCTCCCAATACTAGAAATGGTCGTGCCCTGTTCTGGGAGGAAATATCTATCTTCATAGGTGATAATAGGGAGGCAACATTCATGTTCATCGGTGACTTGAACACCCCTCTTTATCCCTCGGAGAAGTTTGGTGGTCTAACTGATTACAGTGATAGCATGCTTGACTTTACTGACTTCATTAGGAAAAATGACATGTTAGATCTAGATCTTCAAGGGAATCCCTTCACCTGGTCTAATAACAGAAAAGGCTCTAATCTTATTTAGGTCAGGCTGGATAGATTTCTGGTCTTAGCTAAGTGGGAACTCGGCAACAATTCCTCTCTCTCGAACCTCCCCTCGCACTATTTCTGACCATTCCACGATCCTCCTTTCTTGGGTTGATAGGTCGGTCTCGGCTCCCATACCCTTTAGGTATGATATTATGTGGCACTCTCACCCGGATTTTAAACAATGCATCCAAAATTGGTGGAACTCCCCTATTCAAGGTTCTACTATGCTTAGAATCTCTACAAAGATGGAAATAATTAAAAGGGAGGTCAAAGCTTGGAATAAATCTTCTTTTGGAGATATCTTTAAGAGAAAGAAGGATATTGAAACTAAACTGGACCAACTCCAAAGAGTCATTGCTGAGGGGGACACCTCTATGGATATCCACAAAGAGGAGGAACATTGGAGAAAAAAATGTAAAGACATCATGGGCCTCGAAGAGATCTACTAGAAGAAAAGATCCAAGATCCAATGGCTAACTGAGGGGGATAGGAACACCTCCTTCTTTCACAGGTCAGCTTTGAAGCATAAGAGGAGAAACACCATTTGTTCGTTATTCAATGACAGGAATGAAGAATTGGTGGGGACTAACGATATTGGGCAATGGGCTTCACTTTTCTTCACTATTGCACACTAATGACAAGATGGGAGAACCTACAGAATTAAGTGACAAGATACTCCATCTTATTCCTCATGTCCCGAATGATGCTAACAATGAGTTGCTAATGTGTCAAGTTACCGAAGAGGAAGTTAAAGAGGTGGTTTTTGCTATGGCTTCCTATAAGGCCCTAGGCCCTGATGGCTTCCCCTGGACCTTCTTTCAGGTGTTTTGGGAGATTTTGAAGTATGATTTGATCAAAGCCACCAGGGACTTCATTAGAATGGGGAACCTTCTGAAGAAATTGAATAATACTTTCATTGTGTCAGTTCCCAAAGTGCCTGATCCTAAGCTTATAACTGATTTCCATCCTATCACCCTGTGCAATACAGTTTACAAGATCTTTTTTAAAGTTGTTGTCAACCAAATTAAACCTCTTCTTGATAGATGTATTAGCCCCTCACAGAGGGGTTTTGTTCTGGGTAGGCAGATCCTCGATGCGGTCATCACTACTCATGAAGTCATTCATTCCATGGAGAAGAGTCACAACCCAGGTATGGCTTTTAAACTTGACATCTCTAAGGCTTATGATAAAGTTAACTAGAATTTCCTGTATGTTGTTATATCCAATTAGGGATTCCGGGAAAGATTCCTCAATGTTATCAAGGTGGCTGTGGAAAGTGTCCACTACTTGTGATGGTCAATGGCACTCCTTGAGGATTTTTCAAGGCTGGAAAGGCCTAAGGCAGGGTGACCCTCTATCACCTTACTTATTTATTATGGTGGTAGAATTTTTTAGCCATAAATTCTCCTACATGATCAAGAATAGAAGAATCTTGGGTGTGAAAGCGGCTTCTACCCTTCCCTCGGTGGTTATGCAACAGTTTGTTGATGACACTTTCCTGTTTGGCCATTCGTCTGTTATTGAAGCTAAATAATGGAAACACTTGTTGGAGGATTACACCAAGGCCTCATGGCATCTTATTAACTATAATAATAGTACAATTTATCTTTTCAACACGGATAGGAATATCCAAAGTAAATTAAACCAAATTCTTGGATGTTGTGCTACTAATCTCCCTGATTCCTACCTGGGTCTTCCCCTCACAATTAAGGAGGTCACTCCCCAGTTCTATGATTCTATTCTAGAAAGAATGCAGAAGAAACTTGTTGGTTGGATAGGCAAAACTCTAAGTAGTGTTGGCAAACTTCATCTTCTATTGGCTTCTCTTCAAGGTGTCCCTATCTATTTTCTATCTTTATTTAAGATCTCTATTGCTATGGCTGAGAAACTTGAAAAAAACCAAAGAAGCTTTCTATGGACTAGTATGGAGGAAAAATCTAGACTTAGTATTGTCAACTAGGAGGCGGTGTGCAAACCCAAGTACATGGGAGGCCTAGGGATTAGAAAAATTTTAGACCTGAATAAGGCCTTGCAGACTAAAATTGGATGGAATCTTGCGATGGGCAATGATGATTGGTGTAAGATTATGTGGGATAAGTACCTCAACCACTCCCCCTTTTATTCCCTTTTATCCTCTCTTGACCTCCCTTCAGGCTCCAAAATATGGAGCAACATTGTCAAAAGCCAAAAACTGCTTAAGGAAGGCCTAAAATGGCAGATGGGCAATGGTGAGAAGATTAGATTCTGGGAAGATAATTGGATTGGGGATAGACCCCTGGCCTTTACTTGCTTCGGTTGCCTCATGGGGAGTCTCAAGGAATCGCTTGGTCTTCTCATAGAGAATTACATATCCCCCCTTCACCGTTGGAAGAGGCTTGCTGATGGCCTAGGGGATAACACTCATTTGGGTCATTTGGCGGGAGATCTTCGATTCATTCTTGAGGAGGTCAAGATTCCCCTACCCCCTCATGCTGAGAAGTTTTTATGGGCAAAGAATTCCTCTAGGTCCTTCAATGTCAAGTTGACCTACAATCTTCTCATCACTCCTACCAATGATTGCTACAGCTGGAGGAAAGTTTGGAATTTGCAGCTTATCCCAAAAATAATTACTTAAGAGGAGAGGCTTTCTGATGGCCAATTGGTGTGCATTGTGTAATCGTACTAAGGAAAGTATCAATCATCTCTTTGTTCATTGTCCCTTCACCTCTATGGTCTGGTACAAAGTCTAACAGAAATTCAACATCACCTGGACCTTCTTAGAAGACTTGCAACAATTTATCATCAATTGGGAGTGCCGGTCATCTCACTCCCCGAACAGACAGTTTTGGAAACTCATCCCTCATATCTACTGGAACATCTGGAAAGAAAGGAATCACCGGATCTTCTATGATACCAACAACTCTGTGGACACTATGGTCGGCATAACGGAGAAGCTTCTTAGGGAGAATGCTCTGGTTTGCAAATGGAAAAAGATGCAATACGCCCCTTTGGAGATGGATTGCAGTTGGGTTAGGAAATGGAATTTTCCTGACAACTTCCTCCAATATGACAATTCTAAAAGGTTGGAGAGATTCAACACTAGATGGTCGGCCCCTTCTCCTTCATGGTTTAAACTCAACTTTGATGGCGCTGCTCGCAGTGGGGTTGCGGCGAGAGGTGGAATTATAAGGGACAGCTTGGGCAATTTGGTTTTGGCCTATGCTAGTAATTTTGGTTCATCCTCGAGTAACATGGTTGAAGAATTAGCGCTCTTGTGGGGTCTTAAATTGGCTCTCACTATTGACTCTAAAATATTGGTCATTGAAGGAGATTCTAAGTTGATCATTGAGGCGACCAAAGGTGTTTCTGGGATTAGCTGGAGGAATTTCATATTCAACATATTTATAGAGAGGGAAATTCGGTGGTGGACTCCCTGGCTATGGCGGGCCTTGAGATGAAGGGTATGAGGTGCTAGAGACACCTGGCCTCACTTTCTGACAGACAGAAATCCCTCATAGGAAGAGATCAAAATTACCTTACTGATCAATGAATTGCTATGGTTTATTTTATGGGCGGATATACTAGTCTATCTAGGGGACCATGATGAAGGCGGGAAATTCAAATTTGAATTGGTCGGGTTTTGCCAAGGTGGCCAATGATGGTCCCCATAGTCTACATCACTTTGACCATTCTTGCTCTTCTTGCTTAGTTTCTTTCTCTGCAAGTCCATAATCTGTTCGGTGTTTCTTATCAACATCACTTTGGAAGAAATAAATATGGGGGGGGGGGATTTATTCCAAGTTGAGATGGACATTATTGATGAGATAATCCGTAATGACCCTTGTGTGTGGATGTATATCAAGGAAGGGGGCATTGTTCCGTTCATGGAAGCCATGGCTGGGTTCGACGAAAGTCTTTCCTTGTAGTTTGTTTATAGCTGGAACGATAGGAGAGTCATCATGAGTGATATCTCTTTTGAAATTAATGAAGATGTCATAGCCCAAGCTACGGGGCTGTCTACCGAGGGAAGGAAATGGAAGAAGACTAGCAGGGTCACTGAGGAAACCAGCATGAATAGATTCTTCAAAAAGGGTGAGGAGCCTGTTAAGTTGTGGGGGGGCTTCAACAGAGATTGTCTTCCTTTTCTGTGGGACCAGATGTGTAAAATTGTCATGAAGTGTTTTACCCTTGAAGGTAGATATGGGGTTTTCTATTACTACCACTTCTCGTTGCTTAATCATTTCCGTAACCATGATATTATTTCCTTTCCCTTCTTTTTACTGCATGCTTTGGAATCAACTATTAAGGATGTTCAACAATGTATGAGTCAGGATAGCAACTTCACTATCCTTCACCAAGGTTTAATGTTTCGTCTTTACAATTTCCATCGGGCCCTCTGTCCGCCCAAACCTATCTCTGTCCAGCCTGCCCCCTCCTACCCGAGCCCCTCTGCTGACCTCGCTGGTGTTAAAAAAGGCAATAAGAAGATCTCAAAAAAGCCCAATACCCCTTGTCAATCCCCTAGCCACACTACCCTCATTTCCCCTCCTAAAATTGAGGAAAAAAAAAAATGTAACCCTTCTGCTACCAAAGTCGAATCCAAAAAACCTAGAAATGATCCCAAGGTTCTTTTAGTTGAGTCTGACGTGGAAGATGGTGTGACCCCTCGTAGGTCCAATAGATTCACTACTAAACCCACATGAAACAACTTGTTGTGAGAAAAAACTATGTCAAAGATGATATGGAAGACCCAAAGAAGGAGGATAGTGATAAGATTGAGGATGACATGGAGGCCATAGATGTTTCAGAGTCTTCTAAGCTGGACACCAATGCTCTTGACTCTAGGAATATGCAGGAAGAAAGTAAGAACACCTCCCCTTTATCTGCAACTCCCCCCCCCCAATGATAAAGGTAAACATATCTGTGAGGAAGATGGGAGGAAGTCTGAGGGTGTTCAGACTATTATTGATGGAGGTGAAAAGGCAGAGGCTATTCAATGTGTGGGCTATAAAGCAATTTCCAAGGATCTGAACAATGTGAAAAAGAATCTTGACACTCTGGATATGCATTTCAACAGAATTGTGAAATTTTCCCTGAAGGTCATGCATTCCTCGGCCACTACTCTGTGTCTTCTGCATCAAGATAAAGAGAACCAGAGAGGTTTGGGAGGTGACACCACAAAGGATCTGTTTGAGTTCCTTGCAGATGATTGGACCGGTTTGTTGCTTTCCTAGCACATGGTGACTGGAAAAAAAAAAAAAATGGGTGTTTTTTTCCATTTTTGCGTATGGTTTCGTTGTTCGATCTGTTGGATCCTGGTTTTGTTTAATTTCCTCATCAGCCCTATGTGGCTTATTAAGGCTCTTTTTATTCTTTCTAGGTATTGTCATATGAACAATATGCTTACTACTATGGTTAGTTAGTTTAATGTTAGTTTCAGACTTTATATGGACAGGATTGCCATCAATCTTGTGATTTTCTATAGTAGTAGGTGGAATATGTTTTTGATAGTCAAGATAGGGATTGGCTGATGCTCTGTCATTTGGTTGTTGTGTTTGTGTTGTTAATGCTCTCTCTGAGGTTTGCTATATACTCTGGGTCAGCCCCCTAGTTTTGGCTACTTTTTTTATCAAAAACATTGTTTTTATTACTAGTACAGATATCAACACTGAAGTGTCTTTACTCTATATCTTTGAATTAAATACATTAATAAAATATTTTTCTGTGGATATTATTTATTAATATCTATCCAAACTACTATGTATACACATATATTAATAAGGTAAACAAAAGACAAGAAAAGATATATAGACATTATTTATTATTTTCAGTAATAATGCAATAAATCATAAGAATTATGTTCAAGTATTAAAAAATGAATGAAAGGAAATTATTTTTCTACTTAAAGAGATTTTAATTTTTATACAAATCTTACTTTCAGTATTTATTTTGAAGAGTTACATTTTGTTTTTGATAATAAAAGCAGCCAAAAACGAGGGGGCGGACCCATGGGTACAATTAAGAGAACAATGGAAGGACCATTGTCTGCAAACAATCAGCACAAAAGCAGCCTTTTACCTCTATCCAAAACAAAAACCATCTTATGAGAGTTTATCAGTAATAAAATACTACCAGTCAAAGTATACTTCTGGTGCCACGTAGGGCTATCAGCATTAAAATATAAACATAAGCCAAAACTAGACCTATCCAGCCTACTACACTGCATAGACAAAAAACTTCTCCACATGCAGAAAATTAATTCTTTTTCCCTCGGCTCTTCTTAGGGAGTAGCTTCTTAGCCCATTCCTTAGTGAGGAACTTGAACAGGCCTTTAAATTCCTCATCCTCCTTGCCTTTACCTTTGTCCATGCTATCCTGCAAAAGGCACAGAGTAGTAGCCGAGCATCTCATGACATTCAGAGCGAATTTAGACACGTCATGCATCTTGGACTCTGTCAGAGAGGGCTTCTATCTTTTTCTCGAGCTCTGCCAGGTTGGGAACTTTTTCCTTCACACTACTGGCCTCTTCAATAACCAACATTTTCTCAATCCTGAAGGTCGAGGAAGGGAAATTGGTTGGCTCCAGACTCATAGAGGCGGTTGGGCTTTCGGAAACATGGGTTGAGCTTACAGAAAGGGGGGAATGTTTGTGCTAGGCCTGGGGGATGTTATCAGTTGGAATGGAGTTACCCGTGTCGTGCAAGGAGGAGGGGTCTCTTAGGGATTTATCAGAGGGTTTAGAGGCCAATCTGCTAGAGCGGCGGGGCATGTTGGCGTCTTCAGTAATGTCTAGGTCCGAATCAATTTCTTGGATTTTAACTTTTTTAGGGGTTTTGACCTCCTCGGGGGAGTGATTCTTGGTTTTCTTGCTGGAGGAGCTAAGTTTCGTGCAATGGGGGCTTGAATCATTAATGGCCAGAGGTTGGGTCGAGGGGCCGACATTCTGCACAGAAATGGAATGGGGTGGGTAGAGGGCGAGGTGGAAGTTGAAAAGGCAGAGCATAAGGCCCTGATGCAGGATAGGAAAGTCTTTTCGTTTCTTTTTAGCTTCAGCTGTATCTTTAATGTTAGCATCCATCGAGTGCAATAAAAAGAACGAAATGGAAATGAGGTCTTTGTTCCTCAAATGGTTCAGGAAGGGGAGGTGGTAGTAGTAGAAAATGCCATACATGCCTTCAAGCATAAAATACTTCATCACTATGTAGCAGACTTCATCCCAAGGGTGCAGGAGTTCCTCTCTGTTAAAGCCTCCGGCCCTCTTGACAGGGTTCTTGCCATGGCGGAAAACCTGGTTAAGGCTAGTAGAGTCTGCAATGCAACTCTGTTTTTTCCATTTTCTGCCCCCCATTGAGAGGCTCGTAGCCTGGGCTATGACCTCTTCATTTATTTCGAAGGAGATTCCCCCCACAGTCACCCTTTTGTCCTCCCAGGAGGACACGAATTGTTTAGAGAGTCTCTCGTCGTTACCCTTCATGTTCTCCATGAATTTGTCAATGCCTCCTTCGGTGCACACGAACCAGGCTGCGGGTTTGGCTTTGAACTCCTCAACTTTGTTGGGTTCCAGTCTGAGCCTGTCCCCCCCCCATTTTAGAATCCTCCAGCTTCTCTGTATGAAAATGATAGAAAGCTAGAACGCAAAGCCGAAGCAAGCTCAAGACGGAATAGTTAGGGAACATGTGTCAGACTTGGGTTAAACGGTCATAATAATCATAGTGCTTATTATCGCTTAAAGTCTCATAGATATCGCTGGCCGAAGATCTACTCAGAGCGTGCGAGCCTTTACTCAGGCCAATGTGAGTTGACAGCTCACCAACACCGCCTTTGTCATCGCCAGTTGGCACCGTTCAAGTCATAATTGAATGGTAATCATTCCCGATGTCAGTCCTTTCTTTATAACTTTGACCCCTATGGTAGTGATGACTCTGCATACCTCTGCTACGTGTTCGTCTGTGGTAGAAATTGGCAGGATCTCCCCGCCAATTTGAAAAAATTAACACATTTTCCTTCATCATTGGGCGGATGGGTTAGTCCTTTCTTGGCACAAGGCTTTTTCCTTATCCAGTATTTCCTTAACAGTGATTGGCAGCAGATTGGGGTCCCTCCAACATCGTAAGCCCATCTGCAGCCTTCCTTCAGCCGCCATGGAATCCACCGCTCTCTTTCCTTCTCTGAAGATGTGGTCTATGGTGAAGTCCTCCATTTTGACCAGCAAGCACCTGATATCCCTCAGAATGGGTTCCACTCTCCATCCCGCTAAAGCATTCCCTTTGATAGAGTCAATAATAACTTGAGAGTCTCCTTCGATTTCCAGATGCTTTATTCCTATGTCGTTAGCCATTTTCAGCCCCTAGAGGAGGGTCATTCCCTCAACTTGAGTGACCAAACTTTCACTGAGGTTGCCAGCATAGGCTGCAACCATGTTCACTAGATGATCCCTGATGACTCCACCACCAGCCTGACTATTGCGTTGAGCAGAGCCATAAAAATTCAGTTTAAACTAGTGAATTCTAGGGGAGGACCACCTAGTCATCTGTCTCTTTTTCTTGGTGTTGTTGTTGAAACGATTGAAGCCAGGGGGAGCTTCCAGCCGCTAGTGATCTTCTTATCCATCTCATCAAGAGGATAGGGGGGGATTTTCCATCTTGTAGCTTCTAGATTCTCATACATCAACTTAAAGCAGGCGAGGGCAACAGAGTCCAGAGGGGTCTTAGTGTCTCTGAAAATTCTATTGTTTCTCTCCTTCCACAAAGCCCAGTAGATGTGCGGAGGAATTTGTTTCCAAAGTTGAATGATGAGGGGATGATGGGAAGGGGGGGTCCAATCAAACACAAATTTTTTTATATTCTTGTGGAAGACCCAACACAGACCACATTTATGAAGAGTGACAGACCAAATGTGAGCCGCAAAGGGACATAGAACAAAAAGGTGCTCAATAGATTCCTCATCCTTTTTACATAAGTTGCATCTATTGGGGAGATGGAATCCCCTCTTTTTCAGGTTATCAAGTGTGAGGGTTTTGCCATGCATGAGGGACTACCAAAAGAAATTAATTTTGGGAATTAACTGAGGGTTCCAGACTTTCTTCCAACCTTCCGCATCCACAAGGTGTTTTAGGAGCTGAGAGTAAGCAGATTTGACTGAGAACTGGCTCGCTTGTGTCTCTTTCCAGATGAAGTTGTCTTCGTTTGTGGTCATGGGAATTCTAGTTTTTAGCAATAAGAGTTGCAACTCCTAAGCCAAGGGGACTAGGTTTGGTTGATTGCTGCAGATGGGAACTAAGTCCTTCCAACCATTTCCTGGGACCAAATAATCCGTAGCGTAATCCCCCAGGATAGCCTTGAAATGGTTCTTGATTTGATTGAAGCGAGTGTTGATTAACGGTCTATCCTTCATCCAAAAGTCCTCCCAGAATCTCACCTTTTTGCCATCTCCAAGCTGCCACTTTAGACCTTCTCTGACCATCACTCTGTTCTTTAGGATGTTGTTCCATAGTTTGGAGCCTTGGGGAGGGTCAGTAGTATTTAGATTATAAAAGAAATGCTCCCGGTCCAAATACTTCGCTTTGATGATGTTGCACCAGTCCGCCTCCCCTTTAGCCAAGGTCCATCCCACCTTGGCAATTGGCGCCTTATTGAGGGCATTGATCTTTCGTATACCCAAACCTCCCAGAGATTTGGGTAAACAAATAGTATCCCAGTTGACTAGAGCTAGGTGTTTTTTTTCCTCTAAGCCAGTCCATAAAAAGTTTTTTTGAATTTTTTCAAGTTTTTCTCCCATGGTCTCTGATATTTTGAACATGGAGAGGAAGTAGACTGGAATTCCCTATTGGGAGGTTGCGAGGAGCTGGAGCTTCCCCGCACTACTGAGAAATTTCCCTCTCCATCCCGCAATATTTTTATGCATTCTTTCCAAGATAGAGTTCTAGAAGGTGTGAGTGACTTCCTTGACCGTGAGAGGGAGCCCCAGGTAGGTCCCCGAGAGAGTAGCCATTTTGCATCCGAGGATGGAGAGAATTCTGAGTTGGAGGTCATTTGGAGTGTTGAAGAAGTAGAGATTACTCTTCTCATAGTTGATGCATTGTCCCGATGCCTTGGCATGTTCCTCCAGAAGGGTCTTCCATCCTTTAGCCTCCATGACAGAAGTTCTGCCAAAAAGGAAAGTGTTACCCACAAACTATTGGATATTAGTAGGGGGAAGCGTGGAGGCTGCTTTGAATCCTTGGAGCCTACCATTGGTGACTAGATGAGTCACATTTTTGTTTAGGACTTTAGCTATCATGATAAAAAGATAAGGGGATAAGGGGTCGCCCTGTCGGATACCCTTCTCAGCTTTAAAGCCTCCTCTAGGAGTCCCATTAATCAGGATTGAGAATTGGACCGTGGTAACACATTCATGAATCATACTCACCATTTTTTGGTAAAATCCTAGTTTAAGGAGCTCTTTGAAAAGAAATTCCCAATTAACCTTGTCATAAGCTTTTGATATATCAAGTATAAGGGCCATACCTAGTAATTTGCTCCTATCCATGGAATGGATTATCTCATGAGTTGTAATGGCGGCATCCAGAATTTGTCATCTTGGGACAAAGCCTTTTTGAGACGGACTGATAAATTTTTCCAGGAAGGGTTTAATTCTGTTTACAAGGACCTTGGAGAGAATCTTGTAAATGGTATTGCAGAGGCTTATGGGTCGATACTCCTTTAGGCAGCTGGGAGTGGTGGTCTTGGGGATGAGGACAATGAAAGTGTTGTTGATCTTTTTTAGCAGTCTCCCCATTTTGAAGAAATCTTAGACAGCTTTAGTAACATCATAGCTAACAATATCCCAAAAGTCCTGGAAGAAGGCCGGGGGGAAACCATCTGGGCCCGGTGTTTTATAAGCTCCCATAGCAAAGACTACCCTGTGAACTTCCTCAGTAGAGATGGGGGATAGAAGTTGCCAGTTGTCGTCCTCCTTAATGGCCATCGACAGTTTACTAATGAGGCAGTCCTAGAGCGGCGAAGTCGTTCCACCGTCCGCATACAGACTGGTGAAAAAGTCCACCACATTTTGTCCAATCAGAGAGTCATCATAAATCTCCTGGCCAATTTCATCTTTAATACTTTTGATGTAGTTCCTCCTCTTGTGGTTAGAGGCCGATCTATGGAAGAAAGCAGAATTTCTGTCCCCTTCTTTCAACCATTGGATCCTGGATCTTTGTTTCTAGTACACTTCCTCCCTAGAAAGGATATTTTTCCATCTTTTGCGACAATCTTCCTCCTCCTTCAAAATGGGGTCCGGGGGGTTACCAGTAGCCATTAAAATTTGAAGTTGTTCTAGTCTTGATCCCAGGTCCTTTTTTCTTTTAAAGATGTCTCCAAAGGTGTTCCTATTCCACCCTTTGACTTCCCTATTGATTAACTTTAGTTTCTCCATAATTTTGAACATGGCAGTCCCTTGGATTGCGATGGACCACTAGCCTCTAATCAAATCCCTAAAGTCAGGATGGGAGGCCCACATGATTTCATAGCGGAAGGGGGGGGACCCTGGTAGGGTCTGTCTTTCCAATGGAGAAGAAGGGGGTTGTGGTCAGACACCGTCCTTGGGAGGGATTTCAGGAAGGAGCTCGTTCCAAAATCCCAGTTGGTGGAGATCAGGAATCTATCCAACCTGACTTGGATGAGGTGTTTGCCTTTCCTGTTATTCGACCAAGTGAAGGGGGCACCCTGAAGGTCAATATCCACTAGGTTTGAAGCATTGATGAAGCTAGCTAGGTCACTCATGCTGTCAGAGAAATCCTCCAGGCCACCACACTTCTCGGAAGGGTAGAGGGGGGC
Organism: Cryptomeria japonica; assembly: GCF_030272615.1. Lineage (NCBI taxonomy): Eukaryota > Viridiplantae > Streptophyta > Pinopsida > Cupressales > Cupressaceae > Cryptomeria > Cryptomeria japonica. The sequence continues at coordinate 510,938,838 of NC_081408.1, forward strand.
ATTGAAATCCCCAACAAGCATAAACAGGTCCTTTTGATTAGTCATACTAATATTAGAGATTTCCTCCCACAGGATCCGTCTTCCCGCCCTAGAGTTGGGAGCATAGATGTTGAACATTTGCCAGCAAACATCACCATAGTGCAGAGAAACTGTTAGGAAATTTTGGGAGCTGGTGAATAACTTGCCTTCTATTTTAATGGGATTCCACAAGGTAGCAATACCTCCAAATGCACCCAAGGCATCAACATACAGGTAGCCCGCTCTAGGCCAAAGTTTACCAGCAATCGCAGTGAAGGTTTGGGAAGGCATCTTAACTTCTTGAATTAGACAGATGTCGATTTTCATCTCAAGAATGAGTTGTTTTATGGTGAACTGCTTCTGGGGGTTGTTCAAACCCCTTATGTTCTAAGAGAGGAACTTCATTTCTTACTTTTGCTAAGTCCGTCCAGGGTCAGTTGTCTGCCCTTTGCAATGTCCTTTGCCATAACCTTTTGTCTTAGGACTCTTACTGTAGGTCTCCCAACTTTACTTTCGTTTCCCCCCACATCAGCTTTCTTGGCTTTGACTTTCTTCTTCTGGGTTATCCATTCTTCATTATCTGTCAGAGGAGAACTTGGGGGGGGACACTTTCAGTGGAGTTGCCAAGGAGTTTCCAGAGTACTCCTCTCCATCCCCAGTTGTAGGGGAGGAAGGGGTTGAAGTGGTGGGCAAGATACTTCCAATCTTGAGAGGTTTAACCACAGTTGGGGTGGGGTCAAGGAGGACATGGGGTGAGGGGGAGGCAAAAGGGCGGGGGATGGGGGACATGATGAGGGCTATCGCCTGAGGGATCTCCCCCTCTTCCAGGGGGTAGTTAGAGTTTTTGACTGGGTCCGCTGGGGATTTTAAGATCTCAAGGATCTTGTCTGTGTGCTGGTAATCTTCAGGAAGAGCATTCTCAGTAGTCAGCTCAGGAGGGGCTGAGGATGGCAGGTCACCAGGGTTGATGGGTTTAGCCTAGATGGCTTTATTCTTGATCTTAGGTTCTACTACCACAGGGGCTTTACAATCAGTCTAGGAATGCCCCTGAGTATTACACTTCTGGTAGTACAGGGTGGCATTTTCGTAAACAATGGCCTGGGACCATTTTCCCCATTTGGACTTTAGGGAGATAAAGTTTGGGAGGGCTTTGTTAATCATAACATTGACACAGAAGCGAGCATACACCAACCTGGACTTGTTGAGAGTGATTGAGTCCGCTGCAACAAAGCAACCAAACGAGTTTCCTATCCAGTGGAAGATTTGCTCCTCCCAGAACTCCAAAGGGAGTCCAGGTAGTCTAACCCACACTGGGGCCATGTGGTTTAGTTCTGCAGAGGGGTCAAAACTAGGTCTCCATTTAGCCATGGTTAGGAAGTGCTTTTCGTAAGCCCAAGACCCCGACAGGACATACACCAGATCCTCCTCAGTGATAAATTTGAATAGAAAGAGTCCCCCTGGCATGGCTGAAACCTCCAGGCTTCCTTTAAGCTTCCAGCGTGATTTTGCCCAACCCCTGACCATGTCGATAGAAGGTCGGAAGGAGAAGAAACGACCAACTATAACCAGGTGAAGGGAGGCGGCGATTCTGTCCGTCAAGTTGTCCGAGAGTTTGATCTCCGTTCCGTCTTCCATTTGGGAGAAGGAGGCCACAACATCAAGAGGGATCGAATTTGTTGACCCAAGGAGGGTGTTCTTCCAGCTAGACTTGGGATTCACCTCCACAGTATCCTTATCCGTCCGACCAGCAGAAGTTTCCGGTCCGGGATGAGGTATATTCCTTTCCTCCCCTTTCGATCTAGAATCAGTCAGACTTGGAGGAGTGGAAAGGGTGTGAAGATTGTCATTTTCTTTTGTATGGTCCACAGAACGTGGGGAGCCCGCAACAGGCCCAGAAGCATGCGCTCCGACCGTGGAATCGGGCGTTGGGTCCAGCAGGGGAGGGGGGCATCCCCAGAGGGGGTGGACATCCAGGCACACAGAGTGAAGCTCAAAATGGGCGAGAGAGTTCCAGAGTCAATCCTATTATTTGATTGTTCCTGTTACATTTTGTTTCACTTATGGAATTATTCCTATTTAATAAGATATCATTAATAAGATTAATAAATTGATACGTAAATGAGTGTCAAATTTAAGTTAAAAAGAATTTTCATTAACACATTCCATTACAATCTATTCTTTATCAACATTACAATTTGACCTATTTAAAAAATCCACAATAAACACAATTAAATTCAAAAACTATAATATTATCATCTTTCATACACTATTAAAAGAAAACTAATATTGTTTTGATAATAAAATTTAAGTTCCATCTCTTGTAAGAGGTTTAATATATTTACTCTCCCCCACATGAAATATGTTTTGTCATCTTTGATGTCCGTGCAATGAATCTTTTTTATCTCAAAAAATGCAAACGCCAAATACTACGGATTGTACTTATCTATGCATGTTTATCAAAGTCTAAGTCTCTTCTTCATATCCATCTGTAAAGAGACTTAATAATATTCCTTTCTTAACTAAACAACAAAACATTTAATTTAAATTTCTCTGAAATCAACTTTGCCCATTTGGAAAAAATATTCATATTCCAATTTGGCTTTTGACTTGTAAGACAGTCTCCCTTATCTGTTTCATTTCTCTCCACTCATTTTCTATTAAACATGTGTTAATTATCCTCTGCAATCTAGTCAATAAATGTATTGAATTGACAAATGCTGCTCATGTTTTGATTTCGCAGATATTAAAATGTCTGAAACTTCAAAACAAATAATTCAAGCATTGACACAACACAGAAAGAATAATTGACTTCAACTCTTTAAAAATCCACACAAACCATAATAGTACTAATAAATGTAGGTAGATGTTAAGAAAAAAAAACTGGAATTGGGATAATTAGTTATTACATGAAGAAACTTCAAAGCAACGTTCATAGTTGAAAGTGTTGAAAATGTTTGAAGATTGATTATTTTTCAATTATTCAGAAGTCTATTTTAAACTTTTTTTTTTAATTGAAGTTGTCAATATTTTTTATACAATGATAAGAGGCTTTTCAAAAAATTCAAATTTTTATATAATAAAAATGATTAAAAAGAGAAAACTTTAAGAATTAAATAATTTTTTGGTAAAAATTATTAAAAAGTTTACTTTGAAAAATCTTATAAAATATCATAGTTTTCTATTTGAATTGAAGTTGTCAATATTTTCTATGTTATTAATAAAAGAAGTTTTTGAAAAAGTCCAAATCCTTATACAATAAAACATTCAGAAAATCAACAAAATAATAGTCTGGTAGAAATTATTCAAAAAAGTCTATTTTGAACAACTACATAGAAATTCACCAAAGAAAAACAGCAGCCAAAAGCTTAGACCACAACAAACTACATAGAAGTCAGACTTCTCTGCTAAAACAAATTTACTTGAATATAGTGGGAAAACTGAGTATGGTATGAACGCATTAGAAACAAGCTTTCAATATCTTGGAAAAGAGTAACAATGGAAGAAAAATCTTGTTGTGGGTGGTTGGAGTTTTTTTTAAGCTAATCTAGATTTGAATGAAAGTTTGTGTAAGAGAGCAAGAGATTGAGGTTGGAAAGGAGGATCTATTAATAGATCATATGATCTATTGGGGTGCTATTGATGAACATGCAGATATAACGTTATATATTATAGTCTAAAAATCAGGTCATTGAAACTTGTTTTCAAGTAATTATCAATCTATGTGAAAACTTAGATGCTATGTTATGTTTTTATTGTCATTCTCTCAAAATGAGGTTGAGATGCATAAACTTTACTCTAGCTTCCTTTTTCAAATGGGAAATCATTTGTTCAAGAAAAACACAACTTTCTCACTAGGTTGCTAATATTAAGATTGTAATTTGAAACTTAAAATATGATTTATAATCCTACATTAAACCTTGATCCAAAAGGGACTTAGAGTTTGGAGTTCATTTGTAATTTTTACTATGCAAAAAATACCATCAAATTCCAAGTTTTTCATATAGACTAAATTTAACTTCTAGACCTAAAAGGAGTTTAATCTAACTTCTATTTCATGTTTCCCAATGCTCACAAGACCTCTTGACATTAGAATGAAAATTTGATGAGGGTAGAAACTCGAGACTTAGAAAAACACAGCAATAGACAACAAAATATTTATTTAATTATTGATTTGAAATATATTTTCAATACATGCAATTACATTCAAGAGGATCAAATCTTGTCAGCCTGCAATAGCTTACACAATTTCTAGAAATTACCCTTTTCCACAATCCAACTTTTCCAACCCCCAAAAACCTCCTACAAGTTTCCCCAAATGGGTCCTAAATAGCCTCCCTATGGTTTGGAGCCAAAAGTACAATTTTAAAATTAAAATTTGGTGGTCTGACGTCAAAACTTGAAATCTAAAATTTCAAACTTGAGCCAAACTTGAAAACTAGAAACTTTCCAAATTTTCTATTCTGAAGTTTCCCACACATTTATGTCTCCATCTGCCTCCCAAATTGAAACTTTCTAAAAATAGAAGGTTGGCTAGAAAAACCAAATGGTCAACCTCTGCCTTGGAAAACCATGATGAATCTTCAACAAGTCTTCCCTTCCATTTCACTAGATATTCCTCATATTGCCTATTTTTTGTACACATTCCCACATGGCTATCCAGGATTACTTCGATCTCCTCCTTCTCTGAAGTAGGTGCAAGAATTTTATATTGTTCTATTACTTGCCCCTCCTTTGTGTCACCTTCATTATATTCTATTAAATCTGCAATGTTGAACACAAGGGAAATGTTGATTCCATCCAACAACTCTACCTCATATACATTCCCTAAATCACGCTTCTTCAAAATATTACGGGGACTGAATTTCTTCATCTTTAGCTTATTGTAGGTTCACACTACTGGAAATCTTTATTTTTCTCAAGTGGACCATCACTTCGTCTCCAATTTGGAACTCCTTATACCTCCTCTTCTGATCTACCTTCATCTTATATTGTATATTCATCTTGTTAATGTTCTTCTTCACCTCTTCATGTAGATTCTTGATGTGTTCTAAAAAGTCTTTGGCTTAAGCACTTGTATTCTTCTCTTGCTCCGTCTTCCTTATTCTGAAGCGGTCCTTGGATTGCCTCCATATACAATTTGGAATGGTGATCTACCAGTGCTCCTATTGACAGAATTGTTGTAAGCAAATTCTGTCTATGGTAAGATCAGGTCCCATCCCTTGGGTTTATCTCCTACTAAGCATCTCAATAGGTTACCCAGACTCATGTTCACTACTTCAGTCTATCCATCAGTCTACGGATGGTGTGCAGAATTGGACTTCAACTCTATTTTCAATTTCTTCCACAAGGTCCTCCAAAAGTATCCAACAAATTTGGTGTCATGATCCAAAACTATACTTTTTGTTAGACCATGTAGTCTTACCACCTCTCTGAAGAATATATCAGCAATGTGGACAACATTGTAGGTTTTCTGGCATGGGATGAAATGTGTCATCTTTGAAAGCCTCTCAGCCACCATGAATACTAAATCATTTCCTCTCCGTGTCTTTGGTAAACCAAGAACAAAGTCCATACTTATATCCTCCCATGGCCTCTCTAGTATACGTAATGGTTGATATAGCCTTGTATTTTGGCTTACTCCTTTAGCCATCTAACATACTCTGCAACTTTGCACAAATTTCTTCACATCCTACGATAACTAGGGCCAATAATAATGGTCACTATTGATGGCAATGGTCTTATCTCGACCAAAGTGTCCTACCATTCCTTCACTATGCTTCTCTTTGATCAAGTTCTCTCTCATGGAGCTCCTTGGAATATACAACTTGCTTCACCTAAACAACATGTCATCTTGGATTATTAAATCTAGCCATCTTGTCCTATCTAAAGTAACAGGATCTTTGCAAGCTTTCCAAGCCTCTGCAAAATCAGGATACTCGGGATACAAGGTCTTGAGTTCATTGAACCCAACCACTTCAAACTGTATTTCTGTCAACAAAGTTTGCCTCCTACTTAAAGAATTTGCAACTCTGTTAGACCTTCCACTCATGTGCTTCAAGTCAAAAGTGTAACTTTGCAAAAACTCTGGCAAACTAGCTATCAGGATCATGTCAATTTGATGACTAATCTTTCTTACTCGTGGTAAACCCTCAGGTACATTATCAAACACAATGTCCTGAAACTCATTCAACAAACTTGAAACTTCTACAGGAACCTCTTTACTATCATCTCTATCTAGTCTAGGAATTAAAGCATAACGCATACGTTCGTGTTTCATGCCTTCAAGAATATTCTTCCATCAACAAAACATATTCTAGCACTACTACATACCTTTACTTCCACCTCCTTTGGGGGCTTTAGCTTATGGTGAACTCCATCCTTCGTTAGAGAATAGGTATTAGCATGGCCATCATGTACAACACACCAATCAAGTTGTCATGGCCTTCCTAACAAAATATGATATGCATCCATGGGTATGATGCCGCATAGTACCTCATCACAGTAACTGTCAATCTTGAATTTCACTAGTACAAATATCAACACTGAATGTCATGGCCTCCCTAAAAAAAAAAATTTATGAGTTAAATAGTTTTTTGGTAAAAATTATTAAGAAGTTCACTTAGAACAATCCTATAGAACATCATAGTTTTCTATTTGAATTGAAGTTGTCAATATTTTCGATGTTATTAATATAAGAAAGTTTTCGAAAAAAACCAAATCCTTATATAATAATAACAATGAACCTATAATTTTCGTTTTTTGTTACCTTTTTTTTTTTCTACCTTGCAACTCTTTTGAATTTTGAACTTCCTTCCTCCATGGTGGTTCCTGTGGGTGGGGAGCCTCCCACGCCGCCAACAAATCCCCTTTCGGACTCTGCGGTGCTGATATTTGTTGTCGCATCCCCTCCGGACCTTACGATGGGTGTGACTTCCAGCTCGGGCGAGAATCTAGTTCTTTCTACTGGCTATCCTAGTACTAGGGTGTTTCCAGACAAGCTTGAGGATTCCATCCCTAAACCAGATGTGTCTGTCGCTTAGGATGAGCTAAAAGATAAAGGGACCCCTGTTGATAACACGACTATCAAAGGCTAGAAAAATGTGTTGGTAGGGAACTCTTTAGGGGAGGTGGACCCCAATATTGTCCTTGCCTACATACAAACTGAGGAAGGATTAGCTTTAGAGCTCCCTGACAAATTTTTGGACCGCATTTTTCTAAATTTGTCTAACACTCTGCTGGGAAAATAAATTTATCTCTATCCTACTGTGGAGATGGTTAGGGAATGGGTTTTGGACAAATGGAAACTAAAAGGCAATGTCTCTATTAGTGCTATGTCTGGGGCCCTTTTACTCTTCAAATTTATAGTCGAGGAAGATGTTGCCATGGTTCTCTCTGCTTGCTGGACCTATGGAAGATGCAACTTATCCCTCTACAAATGGAAGGTTGGTTTCAACTCGGCAGCTGACCTGCAAAAGACTGCTTCAGTTTGGGTCTGCCTCCTAGGGCTCCCTCTTGAATATTGGGATGAGGCCATCTTCAGATGGATTGGAAACATCTTCAGACATTTTGTGGGTGTTGATGGTATAAGCAGATCCAAATCCGGACTGGTCTATGCATTCTTCTGTGTGCAGGCTATGGTTAGTAAGAATCTTCCTAACTTCATTACTCTTAAGTCTAGGTTGGGAAGCTAGACACAAGCCCTAGTCTATGAAAATGCCACCCTCTTCTACTAGAAATACTACAAGGCGGGGCATATAATCTCTCAATGCAAATTCGATGACTCCAAGCCCCTCAAGCTTAAAGGTCCTGCAGTTGAGGAACACCCCAGCATGGACTATACTTCTATGGAGGATCTCGAGACTAACTATGAAGAATACCCCTTTACATAGAGCATCATTAAACTCCTTAACTCGCCTACTAAAGAGGTGGAAGGAGCCCCCAAGTCAGACTCAAAGGAGTGGCCAACTCCGAAAAAGGTAGATATTGTACTCATTCCCTTTGAATTTTTAACCTCCACCCCTTTGAAGTCAACACTGGAAGAGGGAGAGATTGAGGTTGGCCCCCTACTCGCCCCTAGGCCAATAGGTTCCCCTCTAGTTTTGTTTCTCTTGAAGGCCCCCACATGCTAGGTTTCTACACCTACCCCTCCTATCTTGGGCTTGGGTTCCTCCTCGCCTAGAGCTTCCTCTAGTGGCTACAAACTTCACAGAGATGATGGATGGATCACACAAAGATGCAAGACCAAGAATGTGAAGATTGATATTGGCTTTGACCTAAAGACAGGCCACCCATCATAGAGATTATCTAGACAAAAGGAAGCAGTGAGGGATGTCGCCAATGGTAGGCAATGGACCTTGGAGACGTCCATAAAAGATAAGAAATGAAGGTTCTCTCATGGAATATGAGGGGCCTGAACAACCCTCAAAAGCAGTATGCTCTCAAGAATTATATTTTTCAAAATAAAATTGAGTTTCTTCTTATTCAAGAGGTTAAAATGACTAATGGCCCTTTTTTCCGTTATTGCGGGCAAAATATGGCTTGGTGCTGAGTTCTTTATTAGTGATACTGGCAGAGCCTCCAGTGGCTTAGTTACTATGTGGGACCCCTCTAAGTTCTCTTGCAGCCTGATTACCACCTCTACCAACTTTGTTGTCTCCAGACTCTCTTCTACCCTAGACTCCTAGTTTCTCATTAATGTCTATGCCCCTAATATTAGAATGGGTAGGTTAACTTTGTGGAATGACATTACTACTCTCCTTCAAAATGATCACAATTCTCATTGGATGATTGCGAGTGACTTCAATTCCCCACTTTTTCCTTCTGAAAAATTGGGAGGACTTACGGAGTACTCTGACAACATGACTGACTTGGCAGATTTCATAGGTAGGAATGGGTTTACTTGATATGGACTTAACTAGTCAAAGATTCACCTGGTCCAATCTTAGAAAAGGGAAGGACCTTATTCAAGTCAGATTAGATAGATTTCTCATCTCAAGCAATTGGGGTATTGGTCCCACTCTTAAACTATCTTCCCTCCCCAGAACTGTTTCTGACCATAACCCCCTTCTTCTTTTCAGCACCACCAACTCCAAAAGGAAAAGCTACCCCTTTAGGTATGGATTCATGTGGAACACCCACCCAAAGTTCAAGGATTGCATTAAAAGATGGTGGGAGACTAACATCCCTTCCACACCCATGTTTTGGGTCGCCCAGAAATTAGATTTAACCAGAAGAAATGTTAGGGGATGGAATAAAAAGACCTTTGGGGACATTTTTATTCAAAAAAAGGAAATCAGCAACAAGTTGGAGCCCATTCAAGAACAAATTGATCAAGGGGATTTCCTGGAAGTGACCCACCCAGAGGAGGCTGACCTTGAAAGGAAATGGAAGGAAAACTCTATGAGGGAAGAAATCTACTAGAAACATAAATCCCGGATTCATTGGATAAAAGAGGGAGATAAAAATGTGACCTTCTTCCACAAATTGACCAATATCCAAAGGAGAAGAAACCACATCTCTTTTTTAATGGATGACCACAATCAAGATATCAAAGATGAGGATAGCTTGGGAAGAATGACTACCAACTATTTCTCGGCTCTATTCAGGGATGATAGCATAACTGGGGACCCTGTGCTGGATGAGGACCTCCTTCATTGCCTCACATGTCCCCTCAAGATGGAAGATAATGATCCCATCATGACTCCGGTCTCGAAGGATGAAGTTAAGATTGCGATGTTCTCTATGGGAGCCTTCAAATCCCCAGGCCTTGATGGCTTCCCTCTGTCTTTCTTTTAGGACTTTTGGGATGTGGTGGGTGCTAACGTGGTTCTTGCTACGAGAGATTTCTTCAGATCGATAAAGATTCTCAAGAAGATGAATAACACTTTCATAGCACTGGTTCCTAAAATTCAGGAGCCCTCCCTTCTTAAGGAATTCCACCCTATTAGCCTTTGTAACACTATCTACAAGATCTTCAGCAAAGTCTTGGTTAATAGGCTTAAACCCTTTCTAGACTCCTAGATTTACCCAACTCAGAAGGGGTTTGTCCCGTGCAGAAAAATTCTTGATGCGACCAACTCCACCCATGAGATCATTCATTCTATGGATAAATGTCGTAAACCTGGTATGGTGCTCAAATTGTATATCTCCAAGGCCTATTATAGAGTGAAATATAATTTTCTCTTTAAAGTTCTACAAAAGTTGCTCATCCTCATTAGGGAATGCATATCTACAATCAACTATTCTATTCTTCTCAATGGGATCCCTCAAGAGAACTTTGGGGCATCTGGGGGGCTAAGGCAAGGGGACCCCCTCTCTCTCTACCTCTTTATTATTCTTGCTGAATTTTTGGCTTCTAATTTCAACTCTCTTGTCAACAGAGGGGTCCTCTTGGGCATCAAACTTGCTTCCACTCTGCCTCCTTATGTCCTATAGTAGTTTGTTGATGACACGATTCTTTTCGGGATCTCTTATGTGGTTGAAGCCAAGAGATGGAAATCCTACCTAAACCAATACGTTGATGCCTCTGGACAACATATTAACTATGAAAAGAGCAATATCTATTTCTTTCATACTACTCATAAACTCCAATATAAAATTTGTAGGATCTTTGGTTGTCAAATGGCCTCCCTCCTGAGCATGTACCTTGGGCTTCCTCTAACTAGCATGTACCTTGGGCTTCCTCTAACTATCAAGGATGTCTCCAACTCCTTTTGGGTCACTATCCTTGAAAAAATGCAGAAAAATTTGGCTGGGTGGAAGGGAATGTTTCTTAGTAGTGCTGGGAAGCTTCAGTTGTTGGCCTCATGCCTCCAGGGAATCCCGGTGTACTTTCTATCCCTATTCAAAATTTCAGCTGCCATGGCTACTAAACTATAGAGCATCCAAAGAACTTTTCTTTGGACTAGTATGGAAGAAAAGAAAAGGCTCACTCTGGTGGGTTGGGACAAAGTCTGCTACCCGAAATCTAAGGCCCTAATGTCCAAAACGGCTTGGATGCTCCTAAACAATGACCTTGACTAGGATAATATCATGGGGGCTAAATACCTTGGCAATGACAGTTTTGTCTCTGCTTTAAATAATGAGGGTCTCCCCAGGGGATCAAAAATATGGAATAACATCATCTGTTGTAGGGACCCCATATCCCAAGGCATGAAGTGGCTCATTGGCAAGGGTTGAAATATCCTCTTTTGGGAGGATTTCTGGCTAGGGGAGAAGCCCCTAAAAACCTCCCCCTCACATAGAAGGATCAAGGTTACAACAAAAAAAATCTTTAGGGAATGGGTCTCAGACTACTTCTCCAACAACACTTGGAAAATTATGGAATATTGTTGTTTTGATCAACCCCATCTTCTCCCTGTCGCTAGAGAGCTGCAGATCCTTTTGGATGTAACCTTCCTCCCCCTCTTTCCTATAGATGATAAATTTATTTGGAAATGGGACCCCTCAGGGGAGTATTTTGTTAAAATGACCTACAATTGCTTGCTTCGAGAACTTGCCTCGACTATCAACTAGAAAGAGGTTTCGAATCCTCAACTCATCCCAAAGATCAATTTCTTCTAGTGGACTATTCTACACAACAAAATCCTAATTCAAGAAAACCTGGCTAAGTGGGGATTTCATTTCCCTAACAAATGTATCCTTTGCAAAAAAGAGGCTGAAATCCCCTCCCATCTCTTTCTCCAATGTGTCTTTGCTAGAGATCTCTAGGGGATGGTCTTCTATAAGCTTAATGTTAGGTAGACTCTGAATGAAAATATGATGCATTTGTTGCAAGAGTTTTGGGACCCCTCTTCCAATCCTCTTGTTCAACAACTCTGGAGATAGATCCCCCCCCCCACTTTTGTTGGAGCATTTGGAAGGAAAGGAATAATAGGATATTCAGGGATAAGGAGGCCTCCTTGGAAACTGTCTTTGCTTGTTTCCTTAAGCTCATTTTGGAGAACATCTCGGTTACCAGGTTCTGATTGCCTCCTACGCCCCCCTCAAAATGGGATTGGGAGATTGCTTGCAGTTGGAACCTTCCTCCTTCATTTGCTCACATTGATTTCTCTAAATGTCTCCTAAGGTAGAATACTATTTAGTTCTCCCCTCTCCCTAGCTGCTACAAACTTAATTTTGATGGGGCTACCAAACAAGGTCTTGCAGTAGGGGGAGGTGTCATTAGAACCCACAGAGGGGGCCCAATTGCTTCTTATACTAGGAATCTGAATGGACACTCTAGTAACCAATCTGAAGCCATGGCCTTGGCTTGGGGGATTAGATTTTCTCTCTCCATGGACATCTGGTGTATGGACATAGAAGGGGACTCTATGCTCATCATTGATGTTGTCAAAGGGAGAAACATGCTAAACTAGACCATTGAAGGCACCATTATGGACACTCTCAGACTCATTTCAGGGCTTGACTCTTTCTAGATTATGCATGTGTTTAGGGAAGAGAATGGGGTTGTTGATGCTCTTTTTGCCCTAGGGTTAACCTTCACTGGTGTAATATGTTGGAGGAGCCACACTTCTTTGCCACCTCATGTCAACTTCCTTTTATCAGGAGAGGGAATTCAAACTCAAATTGATGATGAATCTCTTGTTTAGCCTCATTGCTACCCTCCTCCTCACCTCTGGGTATCCTGGAAGGAGTTGTTTTTTAAATTTGAAGATGGAGAATATTTGAAGGACTACTACCAACTATGTGCTGATAGAGACTGCAAGCTCAACCACAAAAGGTGAGGTGATTTTTTGGTCTTCTTTTTGGGGTCATTGTTTAATGATGTACTGGATGGGTGATGATATGATGGGTTTCAAGCTGAGTTGGATGGTTTTAAAAGCTTGTCGTGGGCAGCTTGTGCCACGTTCCCCCTAGATCATTACTATGCATGCTATTTTTTTTGTAGGAATATTTCCTATGTGCCTAAAGTCATGTCTCAATTCATGACTTATGGCTCACACAAATCCCCTATTACCAAGGTTATCAATGGCAATCATTCTGCCTTGATTGTCACCTCAGGCTAAATTTATCCATCCCTTGCAATATTGACATTTCTTTTTTCACTAAGGGCTACATATCTGACATTCTCTATGAGGTCTTGTTTATGACATCCTCTAAACAAGCTCTCTTTGCTGAGGAAATGCGAGGTGTTAGAGTGCACTATGAGCCTGACAAGCCCAATGATTTCAAGAATGACCCCCTAGTCTGATATTACTGTGTTGAGGGAGGAGTGGCTAAGTTTTTGGAGTCCCTTCATGGCCATGACGGGCAACTTTGAGCCTAGTTTTTTGCTTCTTAGTCTAGGTGGAGGGTCACGGTGGGTGGTGTTTCATTTGAAGTGTCAAAGGAATCCATTGCCCAAACGACGGGTCTTTCTCTAGAAGGAAGGCGGTGGAAGCGCACTAGCCATGTTTCTAACAGTGAAGGGATTAAACACTTCTTCAAAAGCAGAGAGGAACCGGTTAAGTTGTAGGGAGGGTTTTCCCGTGAATAACTCAGGCACCCATGGAAACAAATTTTCTTGCTAGTGATTAAATACTTCATGTTGGAAGGTCACTTTAAGGTATTCTACTACTACCACCTTCCCTTCCTTAACCATTTTTTTAATAATGACTTGTTGTGTCTGCCTTTTTTCCTCTTGCATTCTCTGGAAACCTTTGTGAAAGATATTCTTGATCCCAAGCATGAGAACAAGTTGCCTATTTTGCTACCAGGGTTTAATCTATAGGCTTTACAATTTTCATCTCGCTCTCTACCCTCCTCGTAGCTTTATGTTGGTCTCCAACCCCTTGCCACGACCTCTTGCCTGCTTTCAGTCTTTTGTTTTGTCTTGGCTATACCTAAGTTTTTCCAATTTTTATAGGGAGTCCTCACAGCTGCTCATTTTCCCACCTTTGTGTTTGCTCAATTCCCTCCCTCGATGTCCATCACTGAGATTACCCCTAACTAGGTGCCTTCTCCCTCGACCAGAAAATCTCACACCCCCACTAAGGGTAAAGGGAAATCCCCTGTGAAATGGAAAAGAACTATCATTGAGGACAATTCTTCATCTAAAGAATTTGAGGAGGAAAGCCCTTCTCTTGACACTGAAGGCAGAAGGAGGTCACGCAGGTTGGCGTCAAAAATCTCCTTGGAGAAAAAGGAAAAATCTAAAGATGTGTCTGATCCTGATGAAGACTTGATTGAGGCTAAGGAGGGGGGGGGGACCTTAAATATTTGGGTACCTCTGGGCCCCTCAATGAGGCTACTAATGCTAAGTTGAATATGGAACCTACAGAGAGTATCAACCTGGTGGACCCAGACAAAGTGATGAAAATGAGAAAACCGAATGTTTTAGGGGCCCAGGGGACTAGAGCTCCTATTGCAGATTTGGCTAAGACAACTAAGATGGGAAACGTGGACTCGATGGTGGAGATTGTGAACATAAGGGTGATGAGAACAAGAATGTGGTGAACTTGGAGGACTTGGGAGCCCAGGGGGTCAGTGCTCCTATTGCGGATTTGGCTAAGATGGTTGAAATGAAAAAAATGGACCCGGTGGTAGAGACTGTCAATAGGGAGGGTGATGAGAAAAAGATTGATATCCCCATGGGATCCCAACTATGGAACAACTCAAAAATATTTGTACTGATGTTATGGATATTTGCAAAGGATTGAAAGCCTGGGGTCGGTGCTAGATGTGAAGGCCATTCTTGAGGAGGTCAAGGTTCTGAATCATAAGGTGGAGGCCAGGGATTCCCAGATTGCATGTATCAATAGTTTATGCTTGCAAGTCCTTCATAGTTTGGCCCTCACTCTCTCCCTCCTGAGAGAGCGTACATCGATGCTGAAAAAGATGAAGCTAGGGAACTTTACAAGTCCTTGTTTGATGATTGGAAAAATGGCATTGATAGGACTGGGGTTCGCAAGTCGACCCCTTAGGTCTTGTGTTTTTTTTTTTGTGTTTTCAGATGCTTTCCCTTGTTCCTTGTTGTTCTTTTCTTTTTGTTATTTCTGGTTTGGAAAGAATCTAGTTATGGATGTTTGTTGTTATAGTGTTGTTTATAGTTTAAACTATCTAAGGGTCAATGCCCTAGTTTTCACTACTTTCTCAATCAAAAACATTCAGAAAATGAAAACTAACAAAAAAATAATAGTCTGGTAGAAATTATTCAGAAAGTCTATTTTGAACAACTACATAAAAATTCACCAAATAAAAACAACAGTCAAAAGATTAGACCACAACAAACAACATAGAAGTCAAATTTCTTTGCTTAAACAACTTTACTTAAATATATTGGGAAAAATGAGTATGATATGAACGCATTAGCAATATTGATACTAACTTGTATCGACCATTTAAGTTTGTGGAAAACAATAATGTTGAATGTTGAATAGTATGTCATATCAAGCTTTTGATATCTTGGAAAAGAGTAACAATGGAAGAAATATCTTATTGTGGGTGGTTGAAGTTTTTGTAAGCTAATCGAGATTTGAATGAAAGTTTGTGTAAGAGAGAAAGAGATTGAGGTTGGAAAATTAACAAAAATCAAGGATCTATTCATAGATCATATGATCTATGGGGTTCCATTGATGAACATGTTCATAGGCATGCAAATGCATCTACAATTCTAGTGGTAAAGCTTTATTTTTATATAACATTGAGATCACAATAAGATGTTATGTCTATAAATATTATTACACAATATCATTGATTGTGAAAATTTAATAGCCTTAAGATATTATATTTTAGTTACAACTTAATACTTTCTGACTTGGAATTATTTTTATACCTATTTTGGAGATGAATAAGAAAGAGTGTAAATGGATATTAGCATAGAGATTTAGTAGTGTTGAATAAATTGTTTTGTTGAGTACTATTCATATTATAGTCTAAAAACCAGCTGGTTGAAACTTGTTCTCAAGTAATTATTAATCTATATGAAAACTTAGATGCTATGTTATGTTTTTATTATCATTCTCTCAAAATGAGGTTGAGATGCGTAAAATTTACTCTAGCTTCCTTTTCCAAATGGGAAAGCATTTGTTCAAGAAAAACACAACTTGCTGACTAGGTTGCTAATATTAAGGGTAATTTGTAATTTGAAACTTAAAATATGATTTATAATCCTACATTAAACCTTGAACCAAAAGGGACTTACAGTTTGGAGTTCATTTGTAATATTTACTATGTAAAAAATACCATCAAATTCCAAGTTTTTCATATAGACTAACTTTATCTTCTAGACCTAAAAGGAGTTTAATTTGACTTCTATTTCATGTTTCCCAATGCTCACAAGACCCCTTGACATTAGCATGAAAAATTGATGAGGGCAGAAACTCGAGACTTAGAAAAACACAACAATAGACAACAAAAGATTTATTTAATTATTGATTTGAAATATATTTTCAATACATGCAATTACATTCAAGAGGATCAAATCATGACAGGCTGCAACACATTACATCTTACACAATCTCTAGAAAATACCCTTTTCCACAATCCAAATTTTCCAACCCCCAAAAAACTCCTAGAAGTTTCCCACACATTTATGTCTCCATTTGCCTTCCAAATTGAAACTCTTTAAAAATAGAAGGTTGGCTAGAAAATCCAAATGGTCAACCTCTGCCTTGGACAACCATGATGAATCTTCAACAATTCTTCCCTTCCATTTCACCAGATATTCCTCATACTACCTGTTTTTGGTACTCCTTCCCACACGGCTATCCATGATTGCTTCGATCTCCTCCTTCTCTGAAGTAGGTGCAGGAATTTTATATTGTTCTATTACTTGCCCCTCCTCCATGTCACCTTCATGATATTCTATTAAATCTACAATGTTGAACACAAGGGAAATGTTGATTCCATCCAGCAACTCTACCTCATATGCATTCCCTAAATCATGCTTCTTCAAAATCTTACAAGGACTGAACTTCTTCATCTTTAGCTTATTATAAGTTCCCACTTAAAATCTTTATTTTTCTCAGGTGGACCATCACTTCATCTCCAATCTGGAACTCCTTATAGTTCCTCTTCTGATCTGCCTTCACCTTATATTGCATATTCATCTTGTTAATGTGCTTCTTCACCTCTTCATGTAGATTCTTGATGTGTTTTGAAAATCCGTTGGCTTCGGCACTTGTATTCTTCTCCTACTCCATCTTCCTTAATTCTGAAGCGGTTTTTAGATTGCCTCCATATACAATTTGGAATAGTGATCTACCAGTGCTCCTGTTGACAAAATTGTTCTAAGCAAATTTTGTCTATGGTAAGATCAAGTCCCATCCCTTGGGTTTATCTTGTTAGACAGATATGATACCGAGAGAAAACTGAGAGGGGGGGGGGGTGAATCAACTTTCTATCAGGTATTCAGAACTATTGCAGATTATAACCTTTATACTGGGGCACAAGGAAACCAACACAATGAAAGACAAAAACATGAAATTACAGTACATAAAACACCAATATTTTGACGTGGAAAACCCGATAAAGGGAAAAACCACGGTGGGGAACCCTACCCATAATCATATAATACTTTTGTAGCATTATGAGAAATAATTACAATGGGGATTGCACTTGCAATTGGGCCAACAACCTAGATCTCACTGCTCATCACAAAAGAGAAGTCTCACTAACTTACAAAAGCATCAGACTACAATCCGAAAAGAATGAACTGCGAAAGTAGCATCTCCTAATGCTTGATACAGTTTCGGTTAAGCACAGATGTCTACCCTGCAACACCAAAACCTTGCCCTGAATGATATAATAATGTTTGCAGATAAACCTTCCTTTGATAATGCAAACATAGCCATTTATCCCATACCATACCATCAATCCCAAAAACCATATCCAATTACATGAATAAGTCACCTATAAATATAGATCATCAACCTTATTGATAAGGTCGGCTAAACCCTAAACCCATAAACCCATAATTACAAAAATTACATCACGTGATATCATCGGACCAATATTATGATTTACATTACATAGCATGGACCTAAAACAAATTCCCAAACAATTATATCCACTAGAAATCACGCTAAGACCAATCACCAACATGTTTCACCAATCGGTAGAAACCCTTAGTGCAATAATATAGAAAATCTAACCAAATTCAAAGAGGACCACCATAATAGCACGCTAGCCAATATAAAGTCACCAAATAATTAGGACATGATCAAGAAGGACCTTTAGCATGCTAGAAACTGTTTCCATAAGTCGGACCAAAATCATCTAGCCAAATCCTCAAATATCGCTAACCGGTACCGGGAAATACCAACCGGGAACATAAGCGATAGCTACCGAAGCACAAAATTATGAAACAAAAGAATATGGCAAGCATATAACCATCCTGAATAAGCATCCAAAAACCAAAACCAGGGATCTGATCATATCGGATTATAATCGTAGCCAAAACCAAGATAAACACTAAGTCTAATCGGGATAAGTCCAACCGAGATAGTAGAACCATATCTAAATGGAATACAATGTTGACATCAAAGACAACACTTAACTAAATCCAATATATTGCCAACAATATCCCCCTTTGGCATTGATGGCAACACTGAATGTGAAAAACATCCAAGTGCTAAGGAATGCCAACAGTCTCCCAAAGAAGATTGATCTGAAGTATATCTCCCCCTAAGATAAACATGAATAACATCTCCTCCAAAGATTAGTTATTTTTTGCATGAGCACCATCTCCCCCTTTGACATCAATGACAAAGGATGGATACCAAAAAAAAAAGAAAAAATGAACCAAATGGTTGACTACTCTCCCTGAGCAACAACATCATCTCATCAAGAAAGTATGTCTGATAGGCTCACCAGATTGATGCATTCCTGCATCTCTAAGTCTCTTTCGGAGGGGTGGTAACCCCAACTGATCTCTAAGATATTCAAAAGTATCTTTAGGCAATAGTGTGGTTATAATATATGCAATCTATTCCTTAGTAGGCACATAAACCAATCTGACTTCCTTTGCTTCAAACTTTTCTTTCAATAAAATATACCTTATAGAAATGTGTTTTAATTTGGAATTAAATACCATATTTTTTGACATATCAATAGTAGCACTATTATCATAGTGAATAACAATAGGATCATCATAACTTACCCTTATATCTTTCAACATTTGTTTCATCCATAATATCTGAGTACAGTTAGTTGCAACAGCTATAAATTCTGCTTCAGTAGTGGATAATGAAGTACATGATTGTTTCTTGCTAAGCCATGAAACCAATTTCTTTCCAAGAAAGAATGCACTTCCTGTAGTGCTCTTCTGATCATCCACATCTCCTACCCAATCAGAGACTGTAAATACACATAGTCTAAAATCATCATCTTTTGGATACCATAACCCATAGTCTATTGTGCCTGCTAGATATCTAAATATGCTCTTGACAAGAGTATCATGAGTTTCTCTAGGATCTGACTGAAATCTAGAGGCAATACAAACAACATTCATTATATCAGGTCTAGTCTGAGTTAAGTACAACAATCCACCAATCATTGATTTGTATCTGCTTGGGTTAATACTAGGAGATTTATCATCCTTTGAAAATTTGCAACCGGTTATCATAGGAGTACCGACAAGTTTAAAATTCTCAAGTCCAAATTTCTTAAGCAATTCCTTCACATACTTAGTTTGACAAATGAAAATACCTTTATCAATCTGAGTGATCTGCAAACCTAAGAAAAATTTCATCTCACCAATCATAGACATTTAAAATTCATTCTTCATATCATTAGCAAATTTCATGCATAAACTTTCTTCTCCACCAAAAATGATATCATCCACAAAGACTTCAATGATCAGTATGTGATCATGTTCAATCTTATAATATAGATTACTATCAGCATTACCTTTACTAAAACCGAGCTTTGAAAGATGTTTATCTAATCTAGCATACCATGCTCTAGGGGCTTGTTTCAAACCATATAAAGCTTTCTTCAATCTGCAAACCATGTCCTTATCCTCTGATAAATAAAATCCATCAGGTTGCCCAATGCAAACTTCCTCTTCAAGATCTCCATTCATAAATGCACATCTGACATCCATCTGATATACTTTGTAGTTCTTGTGTGCAGTGTAGATGATAAATAGTCTTATCACTTCAATTCTTGCAACCGGAGTATAAGTCTCATCATAATCAACTCCTTCTTCATGTGAATAAACTTTGCAAACCAATATAGCTTTATTTCTCACAACTTTAACTTCCTCATTTAATTTTATTTCTGAAAACCCATTTACTTTCAATAATATTCTTATCTTTAGGTCTAGGAACTTATTCCCATGTCTTATTCTTTTCTATCTAATCTAATTCATCTTCCATTGCTTTCATCCAATTTTCATCTTTACTTGCTTCAATAAAAGATGTCGGTTCAATTTGAGAAATTAAACATACCTCTTCAGTAGCTAGCCTTCTTCTAGTCATCACACCTTTCCTTTTATCTCCAATGATCTGATCTTTAGAATGATTTAGTTTCACATACCTGGGAGTCTTTGAATTTTCTTGATTTACTGACTCTTTCTGTTGTTCAATAGTCACTGTTGAATTTTCTGATGTTGTCAGAGTCACTGGTTCAATTCTCTAAACAAATTCTTGCACTACCGGTTTTGGTCTGACAAATTCATCTTCCGGTCCATAGTCATATGATCTAATCTGATTATTACCTTGCTCATCCACCTTAACATTTATGCTCTCCATTATCCTATTCAATATTTTAGTTATAACATCTATATGCTTTGCTCCTAGTAGAATAACCCAAAAATATTCCTTCATCACTTTTAGGATCAAATTTTCCTAATGCATCATCTCTTCTGATATAGCATTTACTTCCAAAAATTCTAAAATATCTGATAGTGGGAGCGTGACCAAACCACAATTCATAAGGAGTCTTACCGGTATCACCTTTTATGTGTACTCTGTTGAAAGTGTATACAGCAGTATTGATAGCTTTTCTCTAATAGATATTAGGAAATTTATCTTCAGTCATCATTGTCCTTGCAACATCCAATATGGTTCTACTCTTTCTTTCCACTAATCCATTCTGCTCTAGGGTTCTAGGTGCAAAAAGTTGCCTTTTGATTCCATGCTTCTCACAAAAGTTGTTGAACTCGTCGGATGTAAACTCACCACCTTGATCTGATCTTAAACATTTTATCTTCAATCCTATTTATGTCTCAACCATAGCTTTGAAAATTTTGAATTTCTCAAGAGATTTAGATTTTTCTTTCAAAAATGCAACCCACATCATTCTAGAATAGTCATCAATAAGTAACATAAAATATCTATCACCTTGGAAATTTTTAGTCCTTGTCGGTCCATGCAGATCAGTATGAATAAGATTAAGAATTTCATTAGATTTATCATGTATTCTTTTGAAAGAAATTCTAACTTTCTTACCCATTTGACATTCTCTACATACCGGATTGTGAGGTTTAACAATCTTGGGCAAATCTCTGACAGCTTGTGTTGAACTGATCTTGACTATGTAGTCAAAATTTACATGACACATCCTCTTATGCCATAACCAACTTTCATCAACCTGAGCAATCAAGTAAGCCTTCTCACCAGAGTTCAGATGAAAGATGCTTCCTTTTGTCTGAGTTCCGGATGCAATCTCCAATCTAGATCTATTGATAATCTTGCATTTACCATCCTTAAATTGCAAATGAAATCCTCTGTCTGCCATCTGACTTACACTAAAAATATTATTCTTTAAGCCTTCAACAAAATGAACATTATTAGTATGAGTCTTACCATCCAAGGATATTGTTCCTTTGCCTTTGATCCTACATGCATTGTTGTCTCCAAATCTGACTAGTCTGCCATCAAATTCTTGCAGAGTTAAGAACTTCCTCTTGTCACCAGTCATGTGATGTGAGCATCCACTGTCTATAAACCATTCATCCTTTTATTCAATTTTGGCAGCTAAATCATTCTCCTCGGTATAAGTAGCTTCAATGACAGATCCCGGAGAATCATCTTTGATAGCAATAAAGACCCAATCTTTACCGAAGATTCCATTACGGGATCCATTTACAGGTTCATCATCATCATCATCATTAGTAATACCAAGATCATCATCATTAGCATAATAACATGATTTATATTTATTCCTTCTAAATCGAGGTCTATTCTGATTTTTTGTATTAGGCTTATAACTCCTCACAAATCTTTCATGATTTCTAGCAGCTCTCTCAAGACATCTAGAAGCAAAATACCAATCTTATTGCATGAAAAATATTTAAAAGGGACTTTTCCTTCATACTTACTTCTAGCCAGTCCTTTAGGGATTCTTCTAGCAATTAGAGCTTCCAACTCTTCAAGTTATTTGTCTTCTATCTCAATGTATTTCAAATCTTTAGCATACAATTCCTTCCAATCTATCTTCTGCTTACCAGAGGTAGATGCTTTAAATGCGGTATCTATTTTAGTAGCACTCTAATCTCCAAGTTCCTCAATCTCAAAAGTAGTCAATTTCCCAAGTAATGTGTCTCTGGTAATAGGGGTACTTGACATTGTCTAGAGTTCATTAATTGCAGTAGCCTTCATCTTGTAAGCCAGAGGTAGAACTCTTAGAATCTTTGACACAACCTCATCCTCACTAACTGATCCTCTACAACATTTGATTCCCATGACAATTTCATTCACTCTATCCATGAAATAACTAATCTTCTCATCTTCTTCCATCTTCAAAGTTCCATATCTTACCCGGAAGCCTTCAAGTTTTGCAATCTTTACTGCTTGGTCATCTTCATAAAGAGTTTCAATTTTTATCCAGATCTTCTTTACATTCTCCAACTCTATGACATTCAATAGCTTTTCATCAGATAGGGCACTCAACAATGCTTCTTTTAATCTAACATCATTTTTAGCTCTCTTATGTTCTTCAACAAGTGTCGATGTTCCAGAATTAGGATCATGAGGTATATACCCTTTCTCCACTATCTTCCAAACTTCAGCTCCAAGACATCTCAAATGAATCTTCATTCGCTCCTTCCATATCTTGTAATTTGTGCCATCAAATCTAGGACTCTCCTTCTGATAGGGATTAAATGTGGAGGTAGATGCAAATGACATTGGATCTCCTCCAGTAGTTAAGTTTCTGCACAGAGGACCTTTCTTTGATACCAATTGTTAGACAGATCTGATACCAAGAGAAAACTGAGAGGGGGGGTGAATCAGTTTTCTATCAATATTCAGAACTATTGCAGATTATAACCTTTATACCAGAGCACAAGTAAACCAACACAATGAAAGATAAAACATGAAAGCATAGTACACACAACACCAATATTTTAAAATGGAAAACCTGGTAAAGGGAAAAACCGCGGTGGGAAACCCTACCCATAATTAGATAATACTTTTGTAGCATTATGAGAAATAATTACAATAGGGATCACACTTGCAATCAGGCCAATAGCCTAGATCTCACCGCTCATCACAAAAGAGAAGTCTCATTGACTTACAAAAGCATTGGACTACAATCCAGAAAGAATGAAATGTGAAAGTAGCATCTCCTAATGCTTGATACAGTTCCCGTTAAGCACAAATGTCTACCCTACAACACCAAAACCTTTCCCTGAATGATATAACAAAGTTTCCACATAAACCTTCCTCTAATAATGTAGACATAACCATCGATCCCATACTATACCATCGATCCCAAAAACCATATCCAATTACATGAATAAGTAACCTATAAATACAGATCATAAACCTTATTGATAAGGTTGGCTAAATCCTAAATCCATAAACCCATAATTACAAAAATTACATCACGCGATATTACCAGACCAATATTATGATTTACATTACATAGCATGGACCTAAAATAAATTCCCAAACAATTATAGCCACCAGAAATCACACTAAGACCAATCACCAACACGTTTCACCAACTGGTAGAAACCCTTAGTGCAATAACACAAAAAGTCTAATCGGATCCAAATAGGACCACCATAACAACATGCTAGCCAATGCAAAGTCACTAAACAATTAGGAAATGATGACGAAGTACCTTCAACACACTTGAAACTATTTCCATAAGCTGAACCAAAATCATCTAACCAAATCATCAAATATCGCTAACCGGTAAAGCTAACCGGTATTGGGAAATACCAATCGGGAACATAAGCAATAGCTACAAGAGCACCAAATCCTGAACCAACAAAATATGGTAAGCATATAACCATCCTGAATAAGCATCAAAAAGCTAAAACTAGGGATATGATCATACCTGATCAGAATCGCAGCCAAAACTAGGATAAACACCAAGTCTAACCGGGATAAGTCTGATAGGTATAGTAGAACCATATCCAACCGGGATATAGTGTTGACATCAATGAAAACACTTAACCAAACCCATAATATTGCCAACATATCTCCTACTAAGAATCTCAGTAGGTGATGCAGGAGAACCCCTGGTTGATGAGCAATCTTGCATCAACCAAAAATATTTCCTTTCAGTTTTGTTCTCATTTAGTTCATTGTGCAGTTTTCCGTGTTCTTATTGGTTGTGTTGGTAGTTGCTTGTTTTTTTGTGGAAGATCTTATTTTCAGTTTCTAGGCTAGTTCATGTGCCTAATTCCAAATTTTTTGTTCATTTGGGTTCTTTTTCCAGTCAGTTATCGCTTTTGGTTGACTGTTTCTGGGTTCTGGAATAGTTCTTGTGCTTACTGGTTGGTTTTCCTTCATTATGGACATGATTCTTGGCATGTGGATCTATTTTGGGTCTTGTCCGATGTTATTTGGTGTGTGGCCAACCTTCCTGCTGAACCGTACCTCTTGGTTGTTATATTCCAGAAAGATTTCTTTAATTATTAGGGCCAACCTAGTTACATGTTTCATTTTCCTGCATTGGTAATTGTAATCTTATGAGACCGACCTGAATATGTTCTGGTGGGTATATATATGATATTATGTAATCATTTGTAGGGGCAGAGGAAGTAGAATTGAGAATAAGGATTAAGATTCACATTTTGTGATCTGGTTGATTCTTAGAGTCCTGGTTGGATTGTATCTGGCTGATAGCCTGCGTGTAACCGATTAACTACTGGATGTTCTTTGATGATTATATGATGATAACTAGATGGTTGTCGGAAGTTCTAAAGCAATAATATGATATGTTTATGTTTTCTTGTTTCTTTCATTGTATTACTCTTTCTGCATAAGCCAGTTGATTCTCTTTGAGGGTTTTACTGGTTATGACTGCATCAAGTGGTATCAGAGCTTGTTATGGACTTACTGGTGGAAGAATTGTTTGTGAACATTGAGGAATACCTTTGGGTGGATAGATCGTTGATTGGAGGCAAGTTGTGCATGTGTTCAATAGATCATCGAGGAGAGGCAATTGAAACTGATAGTCAAATCATCGAGTTGAGGCAGTTCACTAGAGTGGAAGAGGAGATGCTTCCTAGAAGGACAAACCCCTGGAGGGTAGAGAAGATGATGGAAGACTTCAAGAATAAAGTAAGGAATGAAATCCAAAATGCTTTAACTGGTTTGTGGAGGAACCCTAAATTTGAGGATGAATATGAAGAAGCCGGTGAAGAGCTTGAAGAAGCTGAGGGACCAAAAGATGAAAGAGAGGAAAGATTCCTAAGAGTAGTGGCACAAGCGAGTAAAGCTCATAAAGTTGAAGTTTCCAAATTTTCTGGAATGCTTAACCTGAAGGATCTGATCGATTGGATCAGAGAGTTGGAGGGTTACTTCAAGTTTGAGGATGTCAAGGACCCATAGAGAGTCTGATTGGCAGAGACTAAGTTGAAAGGGCATGTTGCCTTATTGTGGAAAGAATTACAGAAAGACAGAGTAGAGAATGGTGAATTGAAGATCACTCGGTGGAGACAGATAGTTGCAAGATTGAAGGCCAAGTTCATACCAGGAGACTATGAATTAGAGTTGTTCAAGAAGTTGCAGAACCTAAAATAGAGAAACATGACTTTGAGGGAATATACTGAGGAATTCTAAAAGGTGGTGATTAGATCTGGACATAGAGAGATGGACAGAGAAAAGTTGGCAAGGTACATAAATGGACTTACTTTTAACATTCAGGATGAGATGAGTATGTTGAAGGTTTCCACAGTTGAGAAAGCTTACCAATATGCTTTGAAGGCTGAAGAGAAGATGAGAAGAAGACAACTGAATAGAGGGAAGGATAAATTCAAGGGACAGATGAGTAATAGTATGAAGAAACTGGTTGAGGAAGATGAATCAAAACCTAAGAGGGGTAAAGATCCATAGCAGAAAACATAGAGGAAAGGCAATAGAAGTACCAATAGAGAATTTCCTGGCAAATGTTTCAAGTGTGAAGAAACCAAACATAGATTTTATGAATGTAAGTAGGGAATGGAAAGAAGTTGTGTGGAAAATGAGGAGCCGAATGGTGAAGGTACCAGATCTGACTATGCACCGGAGCAAGGATAATCCCTTATGTTCATAAGAAAGCATACTGGATCTACTCAGAGGAAGAGTCTTTTCTAGACTGTGTGTAAATTAGGTGGTAAGTGTTGCAAGGTTTTTGTAGATAATAGAAGTACTGACAATTTGGTATCTGGATTGAAGAGGCTTGAGCATCCTTGTCCTTATGAGGTAAGTTGGTTGCAAGATGATCAAAAGATAGAAGTCAAGAAGCAGTGTTTGGTGAATTTTAATATAGGACCTTTTAGAGATGAGGTTTTGTGTGATGTTGTATCTATGAGTGTTTGTCATGTCTTATTGGGAAAACCTTGGCAGTTTGATAGAGGAGTTATTTATGACTGTAGAAGAAACCTAGTCACTATTGAGAAGGATGGGCAAAAGTTCACATTGATTTCTTTGAAGGAGAAAGAGAAGGAGGTGAAGAATTTGAGTCCTGAGAAAAGTTACAGTACTGAGAAACTGGTGGCATAGGTTATACTAGGAGGTTTGCAGAAAGATCTGATTGAACCGGTTGTAGAGGCTATACCAAAGGGTGACATGAGTTTGCAGAAGGATCTGACAGATGAGCCTGATGGACAGATGGAACTGGATGAGAGAGAGCTTATGGTGACAAACCAAATGAAGTCTTGTGGTAGAAACAAATAAGAGTTGCAGAAGAAAGAAGGAAGTAAGAAGAGACATTGTACAGATCTGAAGAAAAGGAAGAGAAACAAAGAGAGTCGGGAGTTAGAGAAGCTGGTTGAGGCACTAGAGGAGATAAAGAAGAGGTTGGCAGATAAAGAAGATGTTTGGATCAGAAATGAGCATGGGGTCTTTATTTCGAGTCCTTTAAGATGTTAATGAGTTGCCTCTCATGGAACATCTTTTTCTACCTGGGTTGTCTGATGCAGGAGCATCCTCGATCAATGAGCAATCTTGCATCAACCAAAAATATTTCCTTTCATTTTTGTTCTTGTTTAGTTCATTGTGCAATTTTTTGTGTTCTTATAGGTTGGTACTGGTAGTTGCTTGTTTTTCATGGCAGATCTTATTTTTAGTTTCTAGGTTGGTTCATGTGCTTAATTCTAGATTTTATGTTCATTTGGGTTCTTTTTCAGTCAGTTATCACTTCCAGATGACTATTTCTGGGTTTTGGGACAGTTCTTCTATTTACCAGTTGGTTTTCCTTCATTACTGGTGTGATTCTTGGTGGGTGGATCTATTTTGGGTCTTGTCTGATGTTCTTTGGCATGTGACCGACCTTCTTGCAAAACCTCACCTCTTGGTTGTTATTTTCCGAAAAGATTTCTTTAATTCTTAGGGTCGACCTAGTTACACATTTCATTTTCCTGCATTGGTAAATGTAATCTTATGAGGCTGACCTGGATATGTTTCGGTCAGTATATATATATGATATTATGTAATCATTTGTAGGGGCAGAGGAAGTAGAATTGAGAATAAGGATTCAAATTCGTATTTTGTGGTTCGGTTGATTCTTAGAGTCCTAGTTGGATTGTATCTAGCTGATAGCCTGCATGTAATCAATTAACTACTAGGTGTTCTTTGATGATTATATGATGATAACCGGATGGTTGTTGGAAGTTCTAAAGCAATAATATGATCTGTTTATGTAATCTTGTTATGTTTTCTTGTTGCTTTTGTTGTGTTAGTCTTGCTGCATAAGCCGGTTGATTCTCTTTGAGGATTTTACCAGTTATGGCTCCATCAGTAATTTACCTAGACTCATGTTCACTACTTCAGTTTGTCCATCAGTTTATAGATGGTATGCAAAACTGGACTTCAACTCTATTTTCAATTTCTTCCACAAGGTCCTCCAAAAGTATCCAATAAATTTGGTGTCATGATCTAAAACTATACTTTTTGGTAGACCATGTAGTCTTACCACCTCTCTGAAGAATAAATCAGCAATATGGACAACATCATGGGTCTTCTAGCATGGGATGAAATGTGTCATCTTTGAAAACCTCTCAACCACCACGAATACTAAATCATTTCCTCTCTATTTCTTTGGTAAATCAAGAACAAAGTCCATACTTATATCCTCCCATGGCTTCTCTAGTACAGATAATGGTTGATATAGCCCTATATTTTGGCTTACTCCTTTAGCCATCTGACATACTCTGCAACTTTGCACAAATTTCTTTACATCCTACAATAACTGAGGCCAATAATAATGGTCACTAATGATGGCAATGGACTTATCTCAACCAAAGTGTCCTGCCATTCCTTTGCTATGCTTCTCCTTGATCAAGTTCTCTCTCATGGAGCTCCTTGGAATACACAATTGGCTTCCCCTTAACAACATGCCATCTTGGATTATGAAATCTAGCCATCTTGTCCTATCTAAAGTAACAAGATCTTTGCAAGCTTTCCAAGCCTCTACAAAATCAAGATCCTCGGGATACAAGGTCTTGAGTTCATTGAACCCAACCACTTCAAACTGCATTTATGTCAACAAATTTTGCCTCCTACTTAAGGCATTTGCAACTTTGTTAGACCTTCCACTCATGTGCTTCAAGTCAAAAGTGTAACTTTACAAAAAGTTTGGCAAGCTATCTCTTGAGATCAAGTCAATCTGATGACTAATGTTTCTTACTCATGGTAAACCCTCGGGTACATTATCAGACACAATGTCTTGAAACTCATTCAACAAACTTGACACTTCTACAGGAACCTCTTTATTGTCCTCTCTATCTAGTATAGGAATTAAAGCATAACACATACATTCATGTTTCATGCCTTCAAGAATTTTCTTCCATCAACAAAACACATTCTAGTACTACTACATACCTTTACTTTCACCTCCTTCAAGGGCTTCAGCTTATGGTTAACTCCATCCTTCTTTAGAGTATAGGTATTAGCATGGCCATCATGTGCAACATGCCTATCAAGTTGCCATGGCCTCCCTAACAACATATGATACACATCCATGGGTATGATGCCGCATAGTACCTCATCACGGTAACTGCCATTGAATTTCACTAGGCATTTCTCATTGACCAAAACTTTGTTGTCCTTCTGCAATCAAGATATCCGATACGGATGTGGGTGTCTTTCCCTCTTCAATTTCAGCTTTGTGACCATCTCTTCGAACACCTGATTATCAATGCTTCCACTATCAACAATCACATCACAACACTTATCCTCACATTTTCATCTAGTGCAAAATAGACTATTCCTTTATTCTAGTTCTTTATCCTCATTTAACAAGCTTCTCCTAACAACTAGGGCCTATCCCCTTTCAGCACCATCAAAATGTTCAGAATGAGTTTGTAATGCCCTGCTAGGAAACCCCGAAGGGATAAAGCTAAGACACACGAATGGAGTACAATTATTTTTTTTATAAAGTTAAACACAACACAATGATACAACAAGATATCAAAGTACAAATTCTCAGCGGAAGACATCAACTAACACCTAAAGAGTTTCCCAACATGATTACTTAATTACACATTTAACTTATCTCACGCTAATTAATCTAATAAACTGCTTGTATTCATAACAAGATAATTCATAAACAAGGATAATTTCTTTCAGTAAGACAAAATATAGAACACAAGATAAGGTTCATCCATTAAGATTTATTCATACCTATCATTCATACTTTTCATTAAAATTTAAGTCATACATCTAATTTAATTACACACTTGAATTTCATCATAAACTAATGAGATCTTTCCATGCATACTTAATTTCCTTAACAATAACTAAATATATTTCATTATTCTAATCTACATTCTTTCATGATCCAATTTATTGCATTTAAAAGACGACTGCATACATGCATTTACAATTTATTTCATCTAATCCACTTACACATTCTATCAAAATGACATCCATACATGCTAAAACTAAAACATGAAACATAAGAACAAAAGCAACACATAACACCCAATTGATATCGGAGTTCACCCCTAAAGGGCTACATCTCCAGGTCTGCTCAACTTCAAGACCCTCTGATCATTTAAATAAGTTAAGGGTACATAAGTTTCACATCATTTACATTCCTGTCATCAAGGCGAATCATACCAATAAACAACCAACCACATTGGTCAATAATTACATAAATGATCCCTACATAGAAACGGATCCAACTGAACATATTAAAAGCTAATACAAGGTCCATTGCCCAACGGTACTCTAACTAGAGACCTGACCAGCTATGGTCAACTACCAAACATCATTCGACACTCGCATAAAGGATATGATCAATTATAACACTACCACTAAACAACAGTCAAACTCGAGACCGAGGACAGGAACAGGTACCCCAAATCAATCCATACGACAGGATCCAATCAAACAAAGCAAGGCTTGCCATTAATTAAGCAAAAGCGAATACAAAAATTAAAACTTGCATAGGCAATAACCGGTAAAGACAATCTTTTCCCATATTGATTTAAACATAAAAGTCGATCAAGTTTTCTAAATGATCTAAGTTAGATTGCAGTTATCTACCTCATCTAGGTACATGTTGTTCTTGGTTTTCTAACTCTTTAAGCTTCATTGCATCGAACATACATAAATACGTCAAGATGAGTTTTTAACCCAACTTCACATGAATAAAATTAAATAAACATTAACCAACTAAATATGATATTTATTCTTCAAATAAAATATCATTTTCATACTGGCTCGAAAACAATCTCATCAAATTCGTCTTTTCCAGAGCCCAATTACACTATACAGATCAAGGAAACATATACATAAGGAACCCAAATAAAGATAGTCCATTCCCAACTTAACAATTATTTCCTTATGCATGTATATAAAAATACCAAAATCAAATAGCAAAATTAATAAATTAAGTATATACGATTAGCATATATTTAAAATATATATTAATTAAAACTTAATAAAAATTAACCATTTTAAAACCCAATTTTAATTTAACATATATATTTTTTTTTTGATAAAAAAATATTTTAAAAAAAAACAATTTAAAAAAAAAATGATAAAGGGGGAGGGGGTTGGGTGAGGGGAACCCACGTGGACCCCACGTTGGCCCCTTGGTAGCTCACGCTACCTATGGTAGCGTTGCTACCAAAAGGTAGTAGTCCGCCTTGGTAGCGTGCTACCTCCTCGTGGCGGTGGGTTTTTACCCCGCCACAGGGTTGCTATTTAAATTTTTTATTTTTTATTTTTTTTATTATTATTATTATTTTTAATATTATTTATTGTTAAAGCAAAATATGCATACACAGTAAAAACATACAGTCTCATAGAGACTTAAAAAAAATAATTCCCAGTAACATGGGTTTTCCAAAATTTTCATATACAAACTCACCCATAAAAGGAAAATTTCTATTTCATACAAACTCCAAGCAGACAATGAAAATAGATTAATCTACACATATTTAAACAATAATTTTGTCAAACCCAAAACTAAATTTCCATTTAAAACTTAATCAGAAAACCTTTAATGGAGTTTAAACAAAAATTCCTCAAGAACAACCAAACCCCCAAAATTTGTTCTATTTTGTTTTAAACCAATTTATACAAACAAAAAAAACCATCTAGAGGTTTGGAAAGGAAGCAAGGAGGGTTTCAGATTCAGAAATTCAAACTACAACTCATTCATTTCCCAAATACATAAGATTTTTAATCTATACAACCAAATTTCTACAAAAACACCAAAAACAATTTCTTTAAAACAAGAAGCCAATGAAATAAACCAGAGGCCTACAACTATTAGCTTTGTTAATATTGAGAAAATTAAAATTAAATTCCCAAAATCAATCTTTCACACTTTATAAAATATATATGAATAAAACTTACTTTTCTAATCAAAATTGATTTTCTTAAATAATTAAAATTAACCTTTCTATTCCAAAAAGTAAAAGAGATTAAATTATTTCTATTTCGAATAAATTTAAATCTTCCCTTTCAAAATGCATAAACTGAATAACTTTATTATTTAAAATTAACCATTAAATTAACCTTGCTACAAACATGAATAGAGCAATTTTTAATTAATGATTAGTTATATGAAAGAAACCTATTTACTTTAGTTTCTTAATTACTAATGCGTAAATAAACACATTAAATCAAAATAACTACTTAGGATTAAATACTCAGTTTAACCACATGCCAAGCACGCAACCCAAGAAAGCCAACCAAATACCCGACCCGCAAACCCAAATGAAAAGGGAACTGACGAACCACAAGCGAAGCTCACTTGAGCATGACTAGGGTAAACTAAGGGTTTTACGACCACCTAACCCAAATTATAAGGATGAAAGAGGTATACTTAACCCTACGAATCCAGGTGAAGACAAACCTTGCACCTAGGCACTACTGTACCTGCAATCTCCTGCAACCAAGAGTCACACAAGCATACATATACATATAAATATACATATACATATACATATACATATACATATATATATATATATATATATATTTAATGAAGATGTTAACTCGAGATTAATAACAAGAATCAGGAGGACAATTAAACTTACATAAGAATCGATGCGAAAGCACATTGACAGGTACGCACAATAATCATAATATCTGACTACAACATAACCTCATGGTAATTCAACCATTCAAGAATGCCACATAAAAAAGTCAACCAAGGTCAAACCGGTTTTACAAAGCTGACTAGGGTAGGGGTACTACATTGAGTTTCTTCGTCTACATGTGCAACTCGTGCATGGCCTTCATTCTTCTTGGTTGTCCTTCCTTGGTGTTGTGGACATTCATAGGCTCAATTCTCTTCTTAACCACACTAGAAACCATTTCCTCTGAAACCACCCCTCCTAGACCCTTGTCTAGATCTTCTTCTTCCTCTCTATTCACCATTGTTTTTTTCATGGGGTTTCACCATTGTTTTGTTCATGGGGGCGATAAAAATTATCACTCTTTTGGTTTTGGCTGGTACCAACATCCTCATTTTTCTTTGGATCCTCATTTCGATTCCCAAAGGATCTTTCACCACCCCTTCTGCCTTGACCTTGCCCTCTTTTCTTTCCTTCAAATCTATTACTCAACTTATCTTCTACCTTCAATGCAAATTGATATGCATCTTCAATATTGGTCATTCTGACGAGGCTTAGCTCCTCTTGAATACTTGACCTTAACCCATTAAGGTAACAGACAAAATTTTCCTTGTTAGCCTCTGCATGGCCTATTCTAATAATCATCTTGTAAAATTCCTCTATATAATCCTTAACAGACTTGCTACCTTGCTTCAATCCTTGAAATTTCTTTAATAGATCCAACTCGTAGTCCATTGGAATGAACAGTTTCTTTAGCTTCTCAACCATTTGATCTCATATGGTGATCTTTCCCTTTCCTCTCCTATTTCTTTCTAGTCGAACCTCTTTCCACCTAATATTTGCATGACCCTTCAGCTTTTCTTTTGCAAACTTGACCTGGTCTGGGTCCTCCATCTCTTCATACTCAAAATATTCCTCTATCTCATTTATCCAATCGATAAGCTCTTTTGGGTTCAGATTTCCTAAATATTTGGAAACTTCAATTCTAGGTCTCTTCCCAATCTTGGAAATGGTCCTTAACAATCGAACTTGATTTTGATCTACTGCTTCTTCTACTTAATCCTTAGATGTATCTTCAATCTCTTCTTCATTTTCACTTTCTTCTCTTCTCAGATTAAACACTCTTCTCAGCTCCTCTTGCAATGCATTGATTTGTCTCCGGAGGGCCCTAAAACCCTCGTCTGCCAAAGCGTTTCTTCTACCAACATTTTTTCCATAAGCATTTCCACCATCACACACTCTCGGAGGCATCTCGACCTCGAGCCCACAACCACAAGTTTTGGTGCATGCTGCCACATGCTTAAGAACAAACCGCTCTGATACCACTTGATGAGGGTAGAACCTGAGACTTAGAAAAACACAACAATAGGCAACAAAATATTTATTTAATTATTGATTTGAAATATATTTTCAATACATGCAATTACATTCAAGAGGATCAAATCCTCACAAGATGCAACACATTACAACTTACACAATTTATGGAAAATACCCTTTTCCACAATCCAACTTTTCCAACTCGCAAAAAACTCCTACAAGTTTCCCCAAATGGATCCTAAATAGCCTCCCCATGATTTGGAACCAAAAGTACAATTTGAAAATTAAAATTTGGCGGTTTAGCACCAAAACTTGAACTTTGAAATTTTAAAATTGAGCAAAACTTGAAAACCAAAAACTTTTCAAATTTTCTATTCCGAAGTTTCCCACACATTTTTGTCTCCATCTGCCTTTCAAATTGAACTTTCTAAAAATAGTAGGTTGGCTAGAAAAAGCAACAAAACAATATTGAAAGTTGTAATTTCTTATTCGCCCAAATGGGTATCCAAAAATGCAAAAACCTTAAAAGAAAACTAACAAAAAGGAAATTTTGTTTGGGTGATGCAGGATTGCCCTTACACCATTGGATGCTACTGCATCAAAATTATTAATCCTTGAGCAAGCAATAATGACAAAGTACACCAAGACATAATCAAAGACCCAACTATAAAAATGCAAGACAAATGTACTAATATCAAAATAAATGGTCCCCAATTTAAGTGTGTTGTGTAGGCCACAACAACATCTAAAGACAAATCTCATGGATGATCCTACTAAGATGATGAATCTTACGGCCAATGTGGATTGCTAAACTCAAAGAACCTAGGTTTAAATTGTCCAATAAAGTTAATTCAAGTTTTTTGTGAAGGCCACAACAACATCTAAAGACAAATCTCATGGGCGATCTTATAAAATGATGAATCTTATGGTGAAGTTGGATTGCTAAACTCATAATGTTTGAATTTAAGTTGTCCAATAAATTTAGTTTGCTATACGATATTTAGAT